>NC_133778.1:27188160-27341433 GCF_003597395.2 Chelonoidis abingdonii | reverse complement strand
GAAGCAGACCCAGGTGTACAGCCAGCGCTGCAAACAGGGAGTTGCAGCGCTGGCTGAGCTTTTAAGTGTAGACCCCTGCTAAGTTGCAGCGCTGTAACCCCCTCGCCAGCGCTGCAACTTGCAAGTGTAGCCAAGCCCTTAGAGAAATAGAGAGGACCAAATATTTCTGCGTCACTCAAACTTAGTTTCTGTTGGTCAGAAACAAGAAAAATTCATTTGTATATTATGGCTCGCCAAATGTATTGCACAGCATTACTAGTTGTCTGGGATTTGAAAAATTTTGGTTTTTAATAAATGTCCATTTTACTCAAATAGTTGGTCAGCTGGTGATTTAACCAGTTTAAATACCTGTAACTTTTTGAAGGGGTAGTCAACTGGGAAGTATTATCACGATAACGTTTTGATATCACATGCAGTCTTTTGCTAGATGGATATTGGAACTATGTGCCTCAAGGAACAACAATAAGTATTTGACTTGTAAGCCATGTGTATTTACAGTAATGACCTTTCCGAAGAGATTTTATCCTTAACACCAGTTTTATTGGGTGTTAACGTTCAGATTCTTTTCCATCCAGACAAAAGCCCTGATGGATACTGTGTGTACAATGTAAATGTACATGTGCCTAATGTATGTGTGTGTACTGTGAGTATTTTCTATATACAGCACTAACATTTACAAAATGTTTACACTTTGTTTGTACCTGCATTGTGCTAGACACTGTATAATAATAGAATAGTGCCTGCCCCAGATATGTACCTATGTGGCATTTCCTTTTGAAAATTTGGTCCACAGGATTCATACCCATCAGGAGTTAGTGCAAAATGTGTTGGTTATGCTGACTGTTAAATCTGTACATTGGCGTGATTTGTTAAAATGCTGCTAAAACAGAGGGGCAAAGGGAGGTCAACCAAAACCAGAGTTTTCTAAGAATATGACAGATGATTTGGATTACTTTTGCCAGTCTCATTGTGCCTTGCACATGGACAATGAATAGCAGAGCATAAACTCAGCTTTAAACAAGATTCCAATTTATGGCTCTGTTACGGTAAATACCTGATTTTCTGACTCTAACATCTTTCTGAAACTTTTCTTCACTAAATATGCAGACAGTGTAGTGAACATTGCACTTTGGAAATCTGATAACTAAATTAGTTAACTTCCTTGCTTAACAAAACCTCAGAAGAAAAATCTAAGACACTGATCCCTCTCACACAACTAATTTAACATATGCTCAGGAAACTGTTTACATTAAAGTCTCTGAAGGGATGCATGTAATTAGAAAAAGCCATGTGTCTCCTATTTTGCCAGAGCTCTATAGCTGAGCTTTTAAAGCAGTACCGAAGTAACAAATATGTCTTTCAACCCAAAAGGTCCCAAAGTGCTTCACAAACTATGTACTTTCCACAGTGCTTTTAAAATACAGCCACTTTTGGAAGGGTGTGCAGCTACTAGTGGGCACCTTGCCCCCACCCCCCTATACTCCCCATAACATAAGTTCATTAAGGGGCAAATCCCAACAAGCCTTTATAGACCCTAGGGGCTAGCCGTGCCCAAGGGCTGCTCCCCAGACCAGGTTTCCCCCTCCCTGCCCCCTGAACTCCCCTAGAGGATGAATAGCCCATCCACAAGCCCTCCCCACCCCATCCTGGCAGTCCCCGCCCAGAGTCCACTCACTGGCTTTGCCGGACTTGGGCTGCTGCAACAGCTTGGCAGGGAGGAGCTGCCTTCTGAGGGCTCCTGCAGCAGATGCATGTGGGCAGAGGGCCCCCATGCGCCCCCCCAGCTCCTCCCTCGCCATGCTCGGGCTCTACGGCTTCTCGGAGTGTGAGCCATCACCGCTGCCCCTCCCGGATCAGGCTCAGGGTCCCACGCCCCGGCGGCAGCTCAGAGGCCCAGGAACCACAGAACCTGAGCATGGTGAGTAGGGAGCTGGGGGGCGCATGGGGGCCTCTGCCCGCATGCATCTGCTGCAGCCTGCAGGAGCTCCCCCGGGGGACGTCAGACCACAGCCTGGGCAGCAAGGACAGGGAGTGCGACTGCTCCCCGCTAGCGCCACTGCCGCCTTTGCAGGGCTCTTGCCCCCCTGCACCGCCATCGCAAGCAGGACACTCTGGCTCTCCAGTGCCTCTGGAAGGTGACTCCTCCCTGCCAAGCCAGGGCATTGCTTTTTGGCACCCCCAGGGCTGTCCTTAGGATTTATGGGGCCCTATGCAGTATTATTAAATTGGTGCCCCCATGCCCGACGGCAGCCTGAGCTTTGCAGCCTGGTGGGGGCAGAGGGACAAGGCAGAAAGAATAATAAGACGCCTGGCCGCCTCATGGTGGCGGAGAGTCACAGTTTCCCACAGAGACCCCTGTACCCTCTCCCTCACGCAGAATGGACATGCAGAAGGTGCCTCATTAAAAGCACTAAACTTGGGAATAAAAAATGTCAGTCACAGGTTTTTTTTATATGCCCTGAAGTTTGTCAGACATTTATTTTCAAACCTTTGTAGTAAGGGTGAGTCAGCTGTCTTGCTGAATACTACATTAAATATTATGGAACACATGATGCAGCTCTTCTCTGTTTTACATTTTCTTAATCAGTATTTCTAAGCTGATTTTATATTTTAAATGTACTTTTAACTGTACTCATTCCAGATTACTACATATTTAATTCACTGAAATAGACATTATTTTAAATTAATCAGTCACAGAGGTTTAGTGTGTTTATAACAACGTTAATTGCTTTTAGAAAAAGGGAACGCTAATTTACTGTATGTGATCTCCATAACTGTAGATATATTTATGAAATTTCTCCAAGTTTAAAAAATGTTCCAGAGATTTTAGGCATAACAAAGGATTTTATATCGTACTAAAATACCGATTTTCTTTAAAACTAATTAATCATATAGTCAGAAGTAAAGAAAGGGGAAACTCTTTGTTTAGCTATCTGGAAACAAAAGGCTGTTGCTTCCTTCAGTGTGGGGGAGGAGGGGAGGGAAGAGGGGGTGAAGGGAGAAATGGTTGGACAGAAAGGACAGGGTGACTTTGGAAGTAAGTTGTTTTTTTTTCTTTTTGTTTTTGTTTTTTTTTTTACTCTAGTAATTAAAATTCTTATTTTAGATAAGGGTGGTCTTTTGAAGAATTTATTTAAAAAAAACATGTCTGAAGATTCAAGCATTTAAAGCTAAAGATGATTGTGCATCTAAAAATCTATGCAAGCATTTTTTAGAGATGTGATTTTATAATCTTCACCAACTCACTAATGAAATATTTTAAAAGCAAATTTTAAACTAAGGTCCTGTAGACTGACATGTTCTGAGTAAACACTTGATCTTAGCTCATAGAGCCGAGAAGCGAATATTAAAGTCATGCACAACTGTTTTTATCAGTACATTCAGAAACTGACAGTAGATACCTGGTGGTTAGCAAATGCCTGTTAAATCTCTTCATTAACCCTTGAATGGCTCTTTAACAGTTTCAGTGTTGTGCTAATAGGTCTGGCAGGCTGGAGACTTTTTCTCTTAACTACTAGATCCCCTTCCCAGGAAAACTCGGAGCCTGCAGGAAAGGTCAGAACAGGGATAGGAAAACAGTAGGGTGAGCACTAAGACCCAGTGGTGCCCCAGATTTTCAGGTGCCCTACCCAGCTGCCTATGCCTAAGGACAGCCCTGGGCGCCCCCAACCACTGCTGCCCTAGGCCACTGCCTAGTTCACCTAGTAGTTGCACTGGCCCTGCCAGTGAGGCAGAAGAAAAACCAGGAGATTTAGATTAGATATTAGGAAAAACTTTCTAACTGTAAGGGTAGTTAAGCTCTGGAATAAGATGTGAAATCCCTGCCATTGAGGTTTTTAAGAATAGGTTGGACAAACATCTATAGGGATGGTCTAGGTTTAGTTTGTCCTGCTGCAGCTCAGGGTGCTGACTTGATGACTTCTCGAGGTCCCTTCGAGCCCTACATTTTTATGATTCTGTATTAAGTAAGACTGAACCTAAAATTGTCCCCTGCTCCAGGGGTTCTCAACCTTTTTCTTTCTGAGCCGCCCCCCGCCAACATGCTATAAAAACTCTAGGCCCACTTTTGCCACACTGCCAGGGCCAACATTAGGGGATAGCAAGCAGGGCAATTGCCCGGGGCCCCATGAAGCTAAGTTACTCAGCTGTCAGCTTCAGCCCTAGATGGCAGGGCTCATGGCCAGGGCTTCAGCCCCATGCAGAGGGGCTGTGGCTTTCCACCTTGGGCCTCAGCAAGTCCAATGCCAGCCCTGCTTGGCGGACCCCCTGAAATCTGCCTATGGCCGGCCCCCAAGGGAGCCCCAGACCCCTGGTTGAGAACCTCTGTCCTACTCTATCCCGGTGCATGCAAATTGAAACTTAGGTTGTCACTAGCAGGATGCCTGTTCAGTTAATTTATCTGTGATATCTCTTGACTCTTCTTGATTCAAGCTTAATATTAATTTGACAGGATAGCTTCCTGTTAGGGGAGATAGGACTTAAAAAAGCAGAATGGACCTGATTCTGCAGGGTATTTAAGCACATGCCTTACTTGGAATTCCTGAGTAGTCCTAGGCTCCTATTGTGTTCGAATTTAGGCATGTGCTCAAACACTGTGCTGAATTAGGGCTTAAATATGGTTACATTTGTTTTTGTGCACTACAATACAGTTTAAAAATTCAAAGGCCTGGGGGTGGTATGTAGAAGAGTTATGTATGCCTAAAAATCATATTTATAGTGATTTTTAAATATTGCTGAGATGCATGTTAAGTCTCTGATTTGCCAGAACTAGATAATTGGGTCTCAAATCTATGGAGATATATTTAAAAAAATTGTTTAGACAGATTACAAAATCATATTCTGTAGTATTGTTTGTTTTGATTATATTACAAATATTCCACAGTTTAGTTTTAAAATGTAATTGTTTTTCTTTACGTTTCTCAACATTTACATGAATGCAGTCTTTAGTCATTCAGAAGTCAGTGCTTCAAATAGTTTGTGCTAAAACCCAACTTCTCTGACAATTCTTACTAACTTTTAAATGTTCCAATATATATTTTTGACAAATACAGAAATGCTACCGATTACTAGAAATAAACTACATGGGTTGAACCAGATGTAGAAATAAATAAGAGGTGTGGTGTGTTGTCATTGATTGTAGCTCTGCTCATCTAAAACTGTCATCAATGACACATTTCTGTATGTGTGCTATATACCAAAATACCCGGAGCCTGTCGTCGCTAGGTGGTGTGGATCTTCAGCACCCCTCAAGTTCAGTCTCTTGAACTTAATAACCTTGACACAAATGTGGTCTGTTTTCTGCTGTATTAAAGCATGTAGGTAATTTGATTTTGTGGATGTAATCAAGCCAAAGGAGATATGTTTATAAGATAAAAGTGATTGCACTTTGTCTGTTAAAGTGATACGGTAGTGTTCGTAACTTTGAAATGTTTGTAACTCTGAACAAAACATTCAAAAGGTTACAACTGAATATTGACTTAATACAGCTTTGAAACTTTACTGTGCAGAAGAAAAATGCTGTTTTTAAACGGTCTTAATTTAAATGAAACAAGCACAGAAACAGTTTCATTACCTTGTCAGCTTTTTAAAAACTTTCCCTTTCTTTTTTAGTGGTTTAACACAGTACTGTTCTGTATAGTATTTGATCCTTTTTGTCTCTGCTGCCTGATTGTGTGCTTCCGGTTCCAAATGAGGTGTGCAGTTGACTGGTCAGTTCTTAATTCTGCTGTTCATAACTCTGACGTTCTGCTGCATTTTGCATCACTGGATAGCGATTGCTTTTTAAAAGGTTTTGCAAAACTACTCGTTGCTGAATATGCTGAAATACAGCCACATCTGGAAACAGAGAAGGCAAATTATAGGGTTATTAGATTATAAAAATGCAGATGTTGCTTGAAAAAAAGACTGAAGTCATCCTAACTGTGCCACTGAGACCTCAGAAATTAGTGAAATTCTCCTTACCATGGTCTTCAGCTTTTGAAATGCTGTGCTTGCTGAGGGTTTTGCCAATTGCTGTCCAGGTCAGTGTGGTGCTTTAAATTCTTTACCTTGGCGCTTGGTTATTTTGAGCACAATGTAATTTACTTTGTCCCTGATATATTTGTAAGAGGCTTAATATGGGTTAGAGTAGGAGATGTTAAAATGTCTTAGTGGGAGGACTAGAATAGTAAGTTAAATTTTTATGTTCCCTGTTGTTTAGATTTAATTTGCTAGTCTTTTTAATTTAATCCCCGCTCCTGGTCCTGCTACATATTAATAATAAGTATTCTTTGATTTATGCTGTGTTTGCAAGTGGGTTAAACAGTGATAATTACAACAGGCAACATGGAGACAAAGTAGTGCTTGTAACTGACTAAAATATTAACAAGTTCTATTGTACTCGTACGGGTTCTGAATGTCCTTGTCTTCATCCATTCAACGACCACAGCAAGGGCCAAATAATCTTCCTATTAACTGAGCTGGGCAGTGGGAAATTGCAGAGACAAAAGAGGAAAGAATTCTCATCCAGAGGCTGGGATGGGGAAAGATGTAGCTGCTTTGCAGCTGTTACTCCAGCTTAAGGGTTGGAGTCACCTTTGTAGCACTAGAGCAGCCCCCCAAGCGTGGGGGAGGGTTGGATTTGGAGGATTTTATGTAGTGCTGGATTCTCTAGCCACACCCACTCTAATGCTCTCCACATAGCACCTTGTCTGGCAGCATGCAGAGACATACACAAAACACAATGGTGGAGTCATCTCTTCTCAGCTCAGCACAAAATAAATACATACACTAATATGCCTTATTGCTACCACAGTATGCTTAGAAAATTACAGTGGAGCCAAGCAGTTTTCTGTATATCTTTCTGTGCAACACTAGTGCCGCAAATAGTTCATAGAGACAAAAATACCAATAATATAAATGTTTAACTGCCAAGGTACATACAGTCACTTTCCAATAAGGTAAGTGTCCTCAAACCAGTCAGGAAGTGAAGAGGAGCACTGAATTTGATAGTGGGTATTCTGTTAACTCCTAATGCTGCATTTCAGAGTTAAAATGAAAATTGATGAGGAGCTGAATTCTACACTCAGTGTCCACACACTAACCAGGCTGTGGGGATACTGAGCAGAGAAATTCATTTTGCCAACTCAAAAACTCCAATAGTTGACTTCTGTGAAGTGTTATCTGTAATTACTGGTCCACCAAAACTCTCCTAGAATGTAGCATCACAGCTACCAACAGTCTCAGTGCAACTGCTTTGGAATTACATGGGGACAGAATTTGGCCTAAGGTCTCTAAATCCAATCTCTTATCCATGTCAGCCCCCTAGTCACCTTGGTGATTTCTGAAGAACTTTCCTTTCTCTTCTGTATCTTCCTTTTCTGGATAGAAAGTGTAGAGACAGCTTATTCTAACTTTTAAAAGAATAATTGAACAGGATGCAGGATGCTTCATTGACAGTTTTTGACTAGAAAATTTCAGTAGCTGCTGACCATATATTTGGAGCCATATGTAACCTCTGCCCATGCAGTGTGGATTGAGTGTGACTTTAAGTAATTCTTTCTTATTGCTGTGGGGACATTCAGAAAGTACACCCAACCTTCGTTATGAATAGTTTTGCGCAATGATTATCAAGCTCCCACAGATGCCTAATGAAACTCTTAACATATTAAGACGCTAATGCTTGATGTTAATTGAGCATGTCGCCTTTAATGTAGCTGGAATTTTTAACTGCACATAGGTTTTGGCCTGTTCAAACTGTGACTATAAACACTGAATTAAAAATAATTACAAAACTTTGTCTGGATTTTGTTTGTAAATTAACTGGGTGACTTAGACTAGGCATGAAAGCAGTCATGTTCCTTTTAACATGTTGAGATGTGTACTCTTAAAGGGCTTGATTTTTCAACAGCTGATGAGTGGCATGTACTATTCAGCAGGTGCACACGTAGCGTTAACACATTCTCTGCACTGTACTTGGCATGATGTGCCAGCACCTGTACCTTCACCCCGAGGGTGCCTGGGACCTAGAAAGGATGTGTCCTGGGAAAGTTGAGGTTGTACACAAGGCATGGCTGGGACAATGGTGTTGAGCCCTCACGTATGCCTCTAAAACAAGGAATGAAAGGCATTTAAAAAAAAAAATGTAGCTCAGCCTCCAACCTCGGAAGATGGCGAACAACTCTGTGCCAAGCTGAATGTTGCCCTCACCATTCAGAATGTCCCTTTCCACATCTTCCTTCATTCTCATGCTGCACTGAGCCCAAAGCCACCAAAACCATCTCGGTGCAATTCAACCATGAGCTGAATTTGCATTGCCACTTTAGCAGTAAGTGTGATAGGGCTCACCAAAACTTATTTGTTCTCGTCCAATCCAGCTCTCCGGTCTTGCAAGATTCTTGCCCTCATTGATAAGGCATAGACTCATAGAAATCACTGGTCAAAAAGAGCTAATAACCTTTCCAAACTAATTGCCAATGCAGAGTATGCTCCTATAGAATTTAGAGTGCTTTTTCCCAGGCTAGTTTTAAATGCCTCATCTGATTCTTGCTTGCATATTTATACCTGCCTCTGGAAATTTCCACTACATGCATCCGACGAAGTGGGTATTCACTCATGAAAGCTCATGCTCCAATACGTCTGTTAGTCTATAAGGTGCCACAGGACACTCTGCTGCTTTCATTTGATGGAGTTTCCATCAGGTCCCTTGGAGGATAATCTGATAGGCCTCAAAAAATGTATCTTGACTATTCATCTTCAGTTTCTCCTTACTCTGTTTCATCCCATTATTCCTAGTTACACTTCTTAGCTCCACTCTAAAGTTTTCTGTTCATTTTTGCTGCTTCCACTCTGTAAACACTTCAGCTCCTTTTAAAGCTCTTTCTTCATATAACAATCCTCCCCTATTTTCTGTTGGTGTTCCAATATTTTGGTGGATTTTCTCTATGGGGTTACTCCCCACAGTGCTGCTTATGCCTGAAAATATAGGGCCAGGTTTTTAAAGGTATTTAGGTGCCTAGTGGGATTTTCAAAAGCACCCATGCACCTAAAACTGATTTCAGTGGGTGATATTAGACACCTAGATGCTTTTGAAAATACTGCTAGGCACCTAAATACCTTTAAAAATTTGGCCTATCACGTCTAATTGGTAAGGCTGCAACATGTAAAAATTATTAGCTTATTGTAGGTTGGGCGGGACAAATAATGGATGAAATTCTTTGTCAATAATTTAGTTTAGAAATATCTCCGCTTGTTAAATTATTCAATAAATATTATTTGATCAGCTCTAGTGTGAACAGGAAACAGTTTAAAATCATGTTAAAATAGAGAGAAAATGGCGTGGCAAAAATTAACTCCTATGACTTTGTCTTTAGATCTGTTAGAGAAGTCCCGTGTTGTTAAACAGCCAAGAGGTGAAAGAAATTTTCATATCTTCTATCAGATATTATCTGGTGCATCAGAAGACCTGCTTAGTAAGTACTGCACCTCTGCCGTTTATCAGACGTTATTGCTGCTTTTTGTTTTCCTAATGAAACATTCTCAACCAATATTTTCGTTTTGTGTGAAGAAAGGTATTTTTCTTAACTTGCTATTTATTATTATTATTGTTAGTATTAGTAGTAAATATTTAAGTTGTGGTAATCAAGATCATGGTCGGGATTGGGGCCCCATTTGTGCTGGATGTTGTATGAACACAGAAAAGAGACCATCCTTGCCCTAAAGGGCTTGTAATTTAAAGATCACTAAGTCAATTTAATATGAACTATTTGTTGTTAGCAATTATTCATATTTCTGGCCCTAAGGGTGAAAGAGAGCCATTAACAAGGGTATCTGACTGATCTTATTTTCATTCAATTCATTAGACAAACTTAAACTTGAACGGGATTTCAGCAGATATAACTACCTGAGTTTGGACTCTGCCCGAGTAAACGGAGTGGATGATGCAGTAAACTTCAGAACAGTTAGGGTAAGATTGTCCAGTTTAATCCAAGACACGTAACTCAAAATGTTAAACCCTCAATCCTGCAACTGGCTGTGTACTAGAGGGGATCCACCTCAGCTGAGCCATTTTCAGGACTGGGGCCTTAATCAGTGTTGTTCATATTTTGCTTGCAGCTGTATAGTGTGCAATGAGTTTTAGATGTAACATTTATTAACAAAGTCTTGATAGAGAATAGTTTGGTTTTGTATATATGTACTTAAGAAAGAAAAGTGTGAACTCCAGTGACATTTTTCTCCAATTCTGTTGCTAAATTTAAGTTAATCCACTACTTCAAAATTATCAGCATTCTGTTGTTCTATCCATTTATCTTAGCTTTTCAAATTTGTTGAGAGTCTGAAATTACACTAATTTGTCTATAGGCAGTTAGAAAAAAATCTTTATAAAAACATGAATTACTTCAGTCCTCTGGTATGGACACTAGAGACAGATTAAACATTTATGCCGACTGAGTTATACAATTCTTGCGAACCTCACTTAATATTCTGTAGTGTAATTATCCAAGCCTAGTAATTTTTTCATATTCTTCTTCTCATATATGTATTTGGAAAATGTTTATATTCTGTGCTGATGTATATAAATGGTGGATTTTGCAAGTATGATGTATTTGATTAAAATATATATCTTTATCTTGTGATTCCACCCCTCTCCCCCCCTTTCCAGAATGCCATGCAGATTGTTGGCTTTATGGATCATGAAACACAGTCCATCTTGGAGGTGGTAGCAGCAGTTCTAAAATTGGGAAACATTGAATTCAAACCTGAATCTCGAGTAAATGGTTTAGATGAAAGTAAAATCAAAGATAAAAATGGTAAGATGATACTGGTGTTAGGAAAAAATCCTAATATTTGAGTAATTCTTTGCAAATTCTGTCTCTTGTAAAGACACAAGATTTACTCTTGCTCTTGTAGCTGTATTACAGTATGTTACTTCCTTTTTTATTCTGATCATTATCTGTAAGTAGATTTGGTTCAGCGCTCTCCTATGTAGTGTTTCAGTCAAAATTTGGCTTTTTACAAAAATGTCTTTCATGAACATTTTTTTAGATTTTCCATTTTATGAAAGCTTTCTTCTGAAACATTAAATGGAAGAAATTGGTTTACTATAAATGGATATAACATGTTGATTGCACCACAGTATTTTTTCCGTTAATATGTTGGCTTTTGTACAGCCAACGTGCAGCTTAAGTTGTGCTTTTTCACTTGATGGGACCTTTTGGTGTAATTGGTACATTTTGAAAATTTGATGTTTTTGTTTTGTGTGTTTGAAAGTTCTGTTTCAGGAAAAAGATCCCACAGAAGAGTGGGGGGAAAAAAAATGGCCTCTTACTGAAATATAATGAAATGGAAAATGCTTTCAAACTTAACAAGATTTTTATGGAATTTTTTTTTGTTATGGTTTTCAGCCAACTTTCTATTGGGGGTGGTGGGGTGGTAACACTCAACCGAAGCTTGACAAAAATTATTCTGAACAAACTTTCCACTGCTTCAAAGTTAAAGATAATAATTAGCTTTTTGTGTGATGTAGTGTTGAGTAAGGGTAGCCAATAGAAATATGGCGATATGAAAGGGTTAATTGTAGACACACTCTGGCTTTTTGCTTTCATAGAGCTTAAAGAAATTTGTGAGTTGACAGGGATCGATCAGTCAGTGTTGGAAAGAGCCTTTAGCTTCCGAACAGTTGAAGCCAAGCAAGAAAAAGTCTCTACAACACTAAATGTGGCTCAGGTAAAAGCAGATTCTTATTGATTTTTCTTTTCTGTAAAATATGTAAAATATTTTTCTTTTCCATAAGGATTGTGGGGTTTTATTTTTTTATGTTTCAGAAGGACCTGAAAGATTATTTTAAAGGGTTGTTTTGTTCTGATTTTACTTCAGATATATCACAAATGTAATTTCTGGATTGCTGCTTGTGGGTCTCAGAGGATGTATCTTGTTATCTCTCAGAAATTAAAAGTCGCTGAATCTCTTACTTTCTCCATAATGTTGTTCAGAAATTGAAATTAAATGGTGCTATTAAAACAAACAAATTAATGGCTTCAGACGGTCTGACAAAAAGTCTCTTCCCCTCTCAACTCCTTAGGGTACCGTCTACGCTATGGGATTATTCTGATTTTACATAAACCGGTTTTGTAAAACAGATTGTATCAAGTCTGAGTGGGGGGCAAAAAAATAACGGCCCCACTAAGCACATTAATTCAGCAGTGTGCGTCCATGGTCTGAGGCTGCGTCGATTTCCGAGCGTTGCACTGTGGGTAGCTATTCCGTAGCTATCCCATAGTTCCCACAGTCTCCCCCGACCCTTAGAATTCTGGGTTGAGAACCCAGTGGCTGATGGGGCAAAAATCATTGTCGCGGGTGGTTCTGGATAAATGTCGTCAGTCATTCCTTCCTCCGTGAAGCAACGGCAGACAATCATTTCGATCCCTTTTTCCCTGGATTGCCCTGGCGACGCCATAGCACGGCAATGGAGCCCGTTCATCTTTTGTTACAGTCACCGTATGTGTACTGGATGCCGCGGACAGAGGCGATACTCCAGCGCTACACAGCAGCATTCATTTGCTTTTGCATGATAGCAGAGACGGTTATCAGTTGTTCTGTACCGTCTGCTGCCGGCGTAAATGGCAATGAGATGATGGTTATCTGTCCTTCTGTACTGTGCTCTGCTATCATGGGTGCCCTGGCTCAGATCGGCCGGGGCGCAAAAGCAAAAACTGGGAATGACCCTGAGTCAATCCTCCTTTATGGTTTCTAAAAATAGTCAGTCCTGCCTAGAATATGGGGCAAGTGTACTAGAGAACCAGTTATCAGAGAGCACAGCTGCTCCGTGTCAGATCCCGCAGAAATGATGAGACAATGCCATTCACGGGGTGCCCCTGCAACAACCCACCCGTTGCTTCCCTCCTCCCCAACTTTCCTGGCTACCGTGGCAGTGTTTCCCCCCTCCCCCCCCCCATTTGTGTCATGAAGTTATAAAGAATGCAGGAATAAGAAACAGTGTCTTGTTGTGAGATAAAATGAGGGGAGGCAGCCTCCGGTGCTATGACAGTCCAGGCAGGACATTAAGGGGTGCGGGGAAGAGAAGCCCAGCATGCCATTGCTATGACAGTCCAGGCAGGACACAATCTTTTCTTATACATGAAAGGGAGGGGGCTGATGGAGCTCAGCCCCCAGTTGCATGATGAGGACGGTTTACGAGCCGTTTCTGTATCTACTGGGAATGACTGAGAATCATTCCTATTTTCACCCAGGCGCCCCCGCCACGCCTCACTGAAGCCAGCCAGGAGCACTCACAGGTTGATAACAAGGACGGCTACCAGTCTACTGCACTATCTGCCACCGGGCAGAGGGAGAGGATGGATACTGCTCTTCACTGCTGCAGCATCGCGTCTACCAGCAGCATTCAGTAGACATAGGTGACATTGAAAGAAGTCAAGAAACGATTTCTTTCCTTTCTTTCACGTGGGTGTGGGGCGAGGGAGTAAATTGACGAGCTATTTCCTGAACCACACTGGACAATTGTTTGACCCTACAGGCATTGGGAGCTCAGCCAAGAATGCAAATACTTTTGGAGACTGCTGTGGACTGTGGGATAGCTGGAGTCCTCAGTACCCTTCCCTCCATGAGTGTCCATTTGAGTCTCTGGCTTCCCATTACTCTTGTCACGCAGCACTGTGTAGCCTGTAGATTTTTTTCAAACGCTTTGGCATTTCGTCTTCTGTAACGGAGCTTTGATAGAAGTTGTTTCCCCATACAGCGATCAGATCCAGTATCTCCAGTATGGTCCATGCTGGAGCTCTTTTTGGATTTGGGACTGCATTGCCACCTGGCTGATCAGAGCTCCATGCTGGGCAAACAGAAAATGAAAATCTAAAATTTCGCGGGGCTTTCCTGTTTACCTGGCCACGGCATCTGAGTTCAGATTGCTGTCCAGACGGTCACATGGTGCACTGTGGATACCGCCCGAGGCCAATACTGTCGATTTGCGGCCACACTAACCCTAATTCGATATGGTAAATACCGATTTTAGCGCTACTCCCTCCGTCGGAGTAGTACAGAAACCGATTTAAGAGCCCTTTATATCGATGTAAAGGGCCTCGTAGTGTGGACGGGTACAGCATTAAATCGGTTTAATGCTGCTAAAATCGGTTTAAACGCGTAGTGTAGACCAGGCCTTAGCTTTCATTCTCCTGGCTCTTGTGACTTCATTATATCATTAATTCTCGACGTAGGTTTCTCAGTCACTTAGTTGCTTTTGAAAACTTTACTCTTAAAATAGCGTTCAGTTATCTGGTTATGTCACATACTATAGGAAACATTTGTTATTTAAGGGAAAGAATTATTTTAAATTAGTGCTTTCTGCATAGCTACAAAATAAAGTTACTGCTCGTAAAAGCAGTTCTAAATAAAACATTTCACTAGTAACACTTATCACTGTTTTCATTTTCTTTGCTTCAACACACTTTTTGAATGTTCAAACACACTTGATGAACGTTTTGCTTTTATGAGGGTCATGTCCACAAGAAAAGGGTGTAGGAAGTTTTTCCTACATCTTGTGCAGAAATGTGGTAAGCTTAAAATATCCTGCTGTGGCAGACCATCTTTCATTTTGAACAGCCCATTTGGTTTCACAGGATTTATGTGCTCTGGGCAGTTCTGACATTTCTTCAGCTAAAATGAATAAATTCAACTTTCCATATTGTTCCTTTTTTCTTGATTTCTTAGCACTCTCCCTTCCTTCTCTTGCTGCAGCTAATGATATCAGTGGCAAGCCAGCTTGGAAGTTTGTATGTGAAGAATATAAGATATTTTAGGAACAGGAAAGGCCGTCTGGTTGAATGTGCCACTCCTCATTCTTAGTTTATTTTAATCCAAGCTTCCTGCTTTTTCACCATAACCTTCAGTTCTTCTCCTGCAACAAATTTAGATCACTTATACTGTTTCAATTACTTGCCCAATAGCTTACTCCATATGCTTATTTCCCTTGTCCTGGAGTAGTTCTGCTTACATTCTCCATTTACTCCTTATTTTATATGATCTAGTTTTAGAAGCCCAAAGCAGTCTCTGTGTGTGTGGACGTGGAAGGGAGTGAGGATGGCTTTTAAAAAAGAGAAGAATCATTTTCTGAATCCTTTTACTAATTTTGAAACCTCCTGTGAAGTCAGCTTGGAGCCTTTCTTTTTCTAGTAGAATAAACTGAATGCCCTAACTTAGATTCTTCAGAACTGGTAAAGTCCTGGTGGCACTGTGCCTTGCAGCACAGTATTGCAGATGGGGTCTTACTAGCATGTTACAGTAACTATCTCACCTCTTGTAGTGTCTTTTTTTGTTGATAGAATTTTTATCTTCCTCGTTTGTTTTGTTGCTGCTTTACATGGGGCTGATGGTTGAAATGTTTTTATTATTATTTAAAAAAAAACAAAAACAAAAACTCCAAACCCTTCTAATTGATGTGCTGGACAATTGGTCCACTTAGAGCATACATGTGTTTTTCGATTTTGACCTGAGAATTTACCTTCTGTCTTATTCACTTAAGTGATTAAAATTCTGATTTCATCACTCACTGTTTCCTGCTTAATTTTATTCAACTTCATTAAGTCTGCTTGATAATGTGCATTTCTTCTAACCCGAACTAGAAACTTAACTTATGGGATTCTGAAAAGATATCTGAGCAGAGCACATAAGTAGGAACCTGTCAGAAACAGATAGGAGAAGGGAGACTGCAAAATGTTCAATAAGCAACCATGCTTTCGGAGTTTTTAAGACAAATTGATGCCTGCTTTTCATTCCTCTCCTCTCCCTTTGCTGCCTTTGCCCATCTTTCTCTCCCTTCCTTACTGCCTCCGCTCTCCCTTTGCCATCCCTTATGTTTTCCTATTTCTCTCAACTCCTCTTATTGCTTTTTCAGAAAACATTAGTGTGAAGACTGCTATATTTCCCTGGTCCACAAATAACTAGATTCATAAAGTTTCACCTGTTACAAAGGTTCCCAGGAGCCTGTTCCTCAGAAGGAATGAGGAACCTGCTGGGGATACATAAATTGTAGAGTCGTTTTATCAAAGTCAGAAATGTGAAGTTTTATCACACCTGCTGTTTTTCTGGTCCCCTCGGGCATCTCTTGAGTATGTGACTACTCGAGGCAATCCTATTAAACTCTGGCTTCAGTTCTCTGTTTCTGCAGTGGAGTAAGGGGCCGGGGCCGGTAGGGAAAGATGTCTTTAAGTCAGCTTTACTCCTCTTGAATTCTTGATTCTATTGGCCTGTCAAACTCTGGGCTGCAAGGCCTCTTTGGATATGTCTACACTGTAGTATAAGCACAGGGTTTCAACTCAGTCTGAAGCCTAACCCTTCCATCTACACACAAATCGAGTGGCTCCAGGTCCCAGGACTCCACATGGGTGGAGCATCTGAGCCTGTATCAAGCCAGGACCCAGGTTTCAAGCCCTATTGGTTTGCAGTGTAGATATAGCCCCAATGGACCTGTGCTCTGGGAGCCCGCTGAAAGTATCCCACAGTTCCACAGGCCGACGTGCAAATTGTCAGAGGACAAAGAAGTTTTCCCACAGGCTCCACGAACAAAGGGCTAAAGCAGCCACATTTTGGGGGAACACTAGTAATCTGTAATATGGGTGGTTAGACTAGGGTCCACAGAAGCTGGAGCCCCAGGTAGGGTTCAACAATTCCTAACCACAATTGAGTGTAGACACTCAAGCCTTAGGCCAACAAATCCAGGGTCTGCTAGCTCCAGTTCTGTTAACCCTGGGCTTACATTACATTTACACTGTGATTAAAAACCCTGTGGTACCCAATCTGAGCCTGGGTCAGCTGAATTGGCCTCATGGGGCTTAGGATGCAGGTCTAAAAATTGCAGTGCAGACAGCCTGGGCTCTGAGACCCTTCATCCTCATAGGGTCTCAGAGCCTGGGCTTCAGCCTGAGTTTGAATGTCTACGCTGCAATTTTATAACCCTATACCCCGAGCCAAGTTATTTGACTCGGGCCTGCTGTGGTGGTGCTGTGGGTCTTTTATTGTGTTGAAGACATACCCTAATGGGCCATTGGCCAGCTGAGACTAGCAGAATACAATGTGCTTTGGCTACGCTGTCTCCATCTCCAACCCTTACCAAGTCCCTATGCCAAAGATTGGGAGGGAGAAGGCTGTAGGGCTGTTCCTGCAGCCTTACTCTGACCAGGTAGTTCTCTCATGCCGAACATATTCCTTAAAAGTCATTTCCACTCTTTTTATAGCACTTTTAAACCACTGGAATAGCACACATGGTTCAGAATTAGCCCAATATTTCTAATTTTTTTTTTCTCTTTCTGTTGACTAGGCATATTATGCCCGTGATGCTCTGGCTAAGAATCTGTATAGTAGACTGTTTTCCTGGCTTGTTACCAGAATCAATGAGAGCATTAAGGTAATTTTCTTGCATGCCCATAAAGAATTCAGTAGAAACAGATGAAGTGAGTGGGGACAGTAAAACTAAACTAGTCTGTTTTACTTTCTTATTCTTATGCACTAGTGCAATGTTGCAGGAGTGCCAGTGCTGGAGGTGAATATTTGTATCCAGATAAATCTGCTTCTTTTTGTTTTTAAACTTGTGGAAATATTTATATTAACCATTTCTGGAAAACCAAACCTAACTTTTTAGCCTAAACAACGTGCCTATAAGGGATTTAATGTATCTTGATCACAAATACTAAATGTACAGAACAATGACTCAACCTTCTCTTAAAAGGCACAAACAAAAGTCAGAAAGAAGGTCATGGGAGTACTGGACATCTATGGCTTTGAAATTTTTGAGGTAAGTGCTTTAGAATACAATTTAAATAGAATGTTGCATATCTATTACAAACTTTACAGCTATTACTAAAGCTGAATCTAGTTGCTCATGTATGAGTAATCACAATTTCGCGTTCTGTAAATTAAGTCTAGTGCATCTTTCTAAGTACACACAATAAATGTAAACTGAAGTTAGGTGGTCATCTTAGCATGCCTTGCAATTATAACACAAATTCATCAAAGCCAAACTGAATATGTTGCATTGATACAGCAGGTACCACTGAAAAGTAAATATTTACTATGGTACCATTCTGAAAATAGGAAATATTGTAGTAATGTCTATGCTGTCATACAAAATTTGTCTATAGTACATGTTTTGTGTATTGCCTTGAGGCTTCTTATAGATATCTGCAAACAAGGTTCTTTTCCTTTACAAAATAGGACATATTTTCTATTAGTACTAAAAATTAATTATACATCATTTCAATTCAGTACACTTAAACACTTAAAAACGCTTCAAAAAAAATCTATCAGAAATGCTCAGTTATATCAGGTGACTTAGCCTGATGCTGTTAGGTATAAAGATCATGACTGAATTGTTTATTCTGGCAAGCTTTATTTCAGGAGATTTGGATATCTAGTTAAATATTGTACTCTAATTTTCCAACTAAGAAACTATGGGGAAAAACATCTTGTCTATTTCCTCCTTTCCCATTTCCTCACAATTTCTCTAGGAGACCAGTAAGTCTAGTTATTCTCAATGGAAGGTGGGAACAAGCCACTTGGATTTATCTCTTCCCAAAGAGGTTTTAAAATGTTACTTAGAAAGGGGAAGTAGTATATGCTTCATTTCAGTTATATAATGAATCAGAGTAATCTTAACAGTTTTGCAAAGAGAAGAGATATAGCTAATATATGATTCAGGTTTTTACTCAAGACGATTAAATATTTAGTTTCCTGAACATATGAAGAAACTTATGAAAATGTATTGTATGGGACCAATCTGGATGTAACTCTCAGTAGTAGGACTATTTGGAGATGATGGGTAGTTATATTCCTTTAGAAAGTTACACAGTGGAATGTTACTGTTATTGGCAGAAATTTTGTTTTAACCAGCTGTGTTTGTGCGCTTGATTAAGTATAGGGTGAGGGTGAGTTTAAAAACACTGGAGTAAATCTGAATTTTTGGGCTGGCTGTGGATTGTTAAATTGAATGCAAGGAAACAAGTTGTTGTTGTTGTTTTTTTTCTTTTCTTTTCTTTTAAAGAAGTTTGACATTAGAAAAATAAAGCCATAAAAACAAGTAGTTAGATGTAAGGACAAAGTTTCATAGCAGCAAAATGGAAGACTAAATGCTTTTTTCCTCACATGTATATTGCACTATACTGTAGTTTATAAAATGCTTAAAATAGTAAATTTGAAAATGGAGCAAGTTTGTTCATTTAGTGTTCAATCCTACCAAATGCTGAGCAAACTCAACTTCTATTGAAGTCGATGGGAGAAGTAGTACTCTGTACCTCACAGGATTAAACTCATAGGGTGACACTCACCCAGGTACACAGGGCAATCAAAGGTTATTTGCATCACATAAGTGTCACGGTGGGACCACAAGATATACAGCTGTATATTAAGGGCATGATCCAGTGCTCACTGAAGTCAATGGGAACCTTTCCATTAACAATGAGGGGTGTTGGGTCAGGTCCTATTATATGGCTTAGATTGTGTAAATTGTACATTTTAAATCGTAAGCGCTCTAGGACTATAGAACAGAATAGAAGTTTTTGTACTGCACTCATTACCATGGTATCTGAGTGACTTCCAGTAGTGTGTTAAGCAGTGTGACTACACATCTATCACATATTGTTTATTCTTTCATCTTCTCCCTAAAGGGAGACGTGTATGCAGTAGAATGTCTTGTTTTGGCAGCGTTATTTATTTATTAAATAAATATTCGTGTTGCTATGTGTTTGTATTAAAGAAGGCAAGGTTAAAGAATGTGCCTTGCCCTTGAAGCAGAAAGAGTTGAGGTTTGTGATGCTCCTTAATTTCTGGAAGAATTCATCCTGCAGTCACGAAAGTTCTGTCTCCTCCCCAGATAAGCTTTTCTTTTATTATTGAGAGTGCCATTGTGACAGAGGAGCAAAGTTGTCAACCATCCAGGAGTGTTAGATGGTCTTTTAGATATCCTGGGCCCAGGCCTTTGGGCACCTGAAAGATAAGGACCGAGACTTTGAGCTTGATTTGAAATTCTATTAAAACCAGTGGAGAGAGCAGAAAACAGATGTGATGTGCCAGTTGTAACCTGTGTTTCTGAGGAGATGCTGAAGGGACAACTATCTTTTTGTTATGCATTTGTACAAAGCCTAGCACAACAGAGTTCTGATCCAGGCCTGGGGCCTCTTGAGGCTACTGTGATCAAATATTAATAATATCAAATTTAACTTCAGAAACCTTTCAGGAAATAAGGATGACTTGATATCCGATAGAATATTTTACCACTGAAAAATGCTGATTAGTTGACAATTAAATGTTGTGGAAGTGAGTCAATTTTGATGACTTTTTTTTGGTAAGGTGAAGGTGTTCTGTTTTGAGCTTTTTGGAATAGAATGTTTTGATTTTTTCTGTTTCAAAACAACTTTTGTTTTATTTTGTATATTTATATAATACAAATTTTTAAAAAAATCAAAATTGGAACAAAACATTGCAGCTTTTTCACAGCAAAATGTTTCAATTGACCTGGTACTAATTTTTGTCTAGAATTTCATTTTCTGAGAAATTTCAAAAAAAAAATTGTTCTGTTTTCTGTTTCAAAATTGTGTATTTTCCTTCAAAAAGACCAATCCATTTCCCACCTGTCTCTTATTGGAACAAAATCCTAACATTTAAATTATTAAATTTTGTAAAAAAAGATTTTAGTCAAACATTGTGCAGGTGTAGTGGAATGATTTTTATTGTCAGGTAAATGAATCTTCATGAGTAAGTTCAATTAAATAACAAAGATACATGGCAAAACCTGTATTTATGGAGTCTTTTTATAAATCATGGTACTACATGTGTGCAGTCAAAGACAGTTAAGGAAATGCTAATAAGAAATAGTTGCATAAAAAAATCAAGCCACTATCAAACAAAAATATATATTGGTAAAACTAGTTCTATATCAAATAGTAAACTAATCTGCTGTAACTGAATGAAACATTATGTAATATATGCAGTACAATACATCAAGATGAAGTGAGATAATCATCTGCAACATTTTATGTTTTCTAGCTTAAATGGTACAGAGTCATTCTGCTGGATGGATATTTTACAAAAGGATTGTCATACATGTAGAATTTTAGCTGACATATAGCTAATGACAGTGAATTTACAGAGCTAATTATTATTCTTAGTATTTCCAGGAGTTGATTATAAATTCCCCTTAGAAACCAATTAGTACATGTTTTGTTATTTCTTAAATTATCATGCACTGTCTTGAAGGTTAGAACTACAATAATGTACATGATGGATTTTGATGATAAAAGTGCATTTTGGATGCCTTTCCACATGGAAACCTGTAATGTAAATTTGAAACTTGATTCAATGTGTTAAAAGTATAATTGGTTACTTTAAACTAATCTCAAACAAAGTGAACTACCAGTTGGGTTAGCATTAGTACACCTTCTGTTGACTTGGATACCTTTTTAGACTGCCTTGTAAAAGTGCAGCATTAATCTGCAAGATGTATTTTCTCTTACATGTATTTTCCTGTTTATCTTTAGTTAATGTACAAAATATAAATATTTGCTTTGTTACATTTATAAGATCAGCTATATGCGAAATAAGGGCAAGAAGGTGGAGGAGGAGAGAAATGTGTTAGAAAATACAGGTGGGATAGTACTTATTTTTCAACTTTTGCCCAGCCATTGGCAAACCAATATATTCTGTTCATTTACTGATGAAGGATGAAATCCTGGCCCCATTGAAGTCAATGGCAAAACTTCCATTGACTTCAGCAGGGCACGGTTTCACCTCAAATGTTTAAATTACCCATGAGGGCTTCTGGGAGTATCAGACTAATTTGCTTGTAACAAGCTGCTCCTGTTTAGATTCTAATTACAGAGTTTTTGGAATACCTTATCTGATAGTTCACTTCCATTGCTAAAATTGTCCTGGCTGATCATATTTTTCCTGTTAAGAAGTAATTTCTCTTAATATTTCTCAGTATCACTGGGTTTAACTTTTTGTGAAAATTTCTAATGGTTTTTCTCCCAGCTCTCCATAACTTTCGTTTGAGAAGTTTGAATATAAAGCTAGCTGGGCTGCTTCTTAGATCTTTGTTTAGTTGATTGAGGCACTGTGTCAAAAACGGACTAGCTAAAACAAAACAGAATGTAGCAACTTTTCATTATTCTTTAGGCAAGATATATCTATTTTTATATACTCAGTGCTGGCAGAAAAAGAAGCTAAAAACATTTAAAATTCTGAGTGACTCTTCCCATAGCCCATCTTTCTGGGAATAAACTCTTATAGCCCTCTCTTGTACCCAATCATCTCTTGACTCTGCCCCTTACAGAACTGTCTGTGCAAATCCCTTTAATCTTAGCTCACAGAAGAAACCAGCTCATGAAATCAATAGAAAATATACTCCAGAGCAAGTCACAAATTCTAGCTTAAGGACTATTATAAGGCATGGAAAGTGTGGTGCTAATCTGATAAGTGTGACTGGAGATGGGAGGAAATAAACAGGTATTTCCCCAAACAAAACTAAACTATGGTGTTGAAACCAGAATAAAATGTTACCACTGCATCATGTTGTTCTCTTGGTTTCTCCAATTCAGTTAGTATAATTTACCAGGCATTGCCCAGGTCTTTTTAAAATTGTGTGTCATCTGGACACTTTAATAGTGGATTTAATAGTGAATTAAAACTGGACAAAACAATCAACTCCAGAAAACTGCAACCTGTCCATATGGTAAATGACCCATCATCAGGCCCAAATTAATATGCGTACACTTAAAACATCATACGATATTAGCTGAAAACTTAGCACCATTGAGAGACATGTAAATTCACTAGCAATTTTCCCTTGAAATATTATATCAAGACAGACCACATAGCAACAAAGTATTACCTGAAAGCACTGTGAGAAACATGCTCCGTTATACTTTGCTAGAAGGCATTTCGCATTCATCAGTTCTTCATGCAAGTAAGGTAGTCTGAGGCAGAGTACAAACACTTAATCAGATGCTCTCAGAGAACTCTTTGGTCTCCACCATGAATGGCAGCTGATGATATGCTACCCACACACAATTTTTTACCAGTGTAACACCTTGATAATGGTCCCATTCATCATCACATTAAAAAAATCAAGTTGTATTGTTTCTAGACAGGCCTGTTCTGAGAAGCAAAAGAAATGGATTCTCTTCTATAAATATAAATAATTACATAAGCCACCATTCTGGCTTTAAAGGTAAAGAACATCTGTGCTGAGGTAATGCCATCAGAAATATAAAAGAAGATAATGTCATGATTAGCAACACATCTTTCCTTATTAGCGTTGTGCTTACAATGAATGGGTTTTTGTTGTTGTTGTTGTTTTTTAAAGAGAGATGCCCAAATAAGAGGGTGAAGAATTATATTGAGGAAGGGAGGTTTTGTATTTATGGCAGAGAAATAGGCTTCAGAAGTTCTGAGATCTATTCTCAGCTCTATCCACAAGCTTTCTGACACCTTGCTTAAGTCTCATAACTTCTTTGTCTAAGTTTCTCCCTCTGTAAAATGGGAAGGCTAATACCTACCTCTTGGTGGTTGTAGTGGAGTGTGTTGAGCTCTTTAAGAGTAATTGCTGCTAGCCCAGATGATACTAGGGCATACGCCTTCAATGAAGACCAAGCTGGGAGATGTAGTACCAGAGGAGTCATGTGATTGCCAGGACTATACCAGACGAAGCATGCTACTTAGGGAGAGTCCAGACACAGACAATGCTGCAAGAAATTATTTCCTCATCACCTTCTATTCCCTGCAGGTCTCTAGACAGGCTTCCTCCAAATCCTTCCTCCACCCGAGCTTTCCCTAAATGACCCCCAAAGGCTTTTTTCCTAAATAGTCCTGGTAATTGCATGAGCCTTCTTAGACTGCGCCTTCCGACCATCTCTCCTATGAACTACATGAAGGCTTGAGTCCCAGTAGTATCTGGACTAGTGGTGTCCACTTTTAAAGAGCACAGCACACTTTGTTACAGTGGTATTGTGATTATGTTATGAGATCATCTGAAGGCAAGTGCAATAGAGATGCAGTTTTAAAACAATTATTATGAGGTGGCTAGCTAATAGATGGAAGCATTGTATCAACAATTCAACTGAAAACAACTTGTGTATGTACTGTAAATATATAAATCTCAGTTCTGGATATAAATATGTTTCATATTTATACATACATAAGTCTTTTCTGATACCCATCAACACAGAAAGGGTACTAAAAATTGATTGCTGTGCTGGTTTACATGTGCTCAACCAGTTGTGCAATCTACAGAGCAAAGCTCAGTCAAGAGTATAAGAGTAGAACTAAGTCTTAAATCTGTTTATCATGTGCATCTGCTTTGTACATGTACATGGCTAGCTTTGTGAAGGTGGAACACGCAACACTATAAGCCTTACATGAAGAGTGTCGCTTATTCTTTGTGTTTTGGTTGGATTGCTAGATGTCAGAGTGGAGCTTTTAAAATACATATTAAAAAAACACCCTGATTTACTGAATTAACTTTTATTGTTAAGAAATAATTGAAATTCATTATGTAATGTTCATCTCCACTGTAAAACATATTGATTGTATGCTTTTCAGAAATGGATTACATCATAATTTTAAAGATGAGCAAAATATAGAATACACAGAAACTCTGAGTGTGCTAAAGGGCTTTCCCTTAAAGCAATGATGAGTTCCATGATCTGCGAATGGACCATCGTTATTTAGGAGGTCCTTACTATCTCTAGTTTCTATGATTCTCGGATTAATTTGCTACCCTGTGTTTGTGATGTGATTATATCTGAGTCTTCTTTGTGTAACACACACACATTGTTTGTTGGAGCCACAGTTGATCCTTGACTGTCCCACTCACCACTTGATTTTTTTATCCTGTGTGTCCCAAAAAATGCAGATGAGAACAAGATGTGTTCAATGGGCCTGATTATCTTCCTTCACCCCTGAAATCATTGGGTGTTTAGTCATTGACATGAATAGGAGCAGGGGCAGGTCCAGTTATCTGACTGTGAAAAATGTGGAATCCATGTGATTTGGGCGTATATTCTTGTTACTGCCTTAATTATACATTTTGGTGTAACTAATGAATGGGAATTATATTTTGGAAATTTTTTTACTACAGATGTCTGAAATATGTACATTTAAATGTCATGTTTCTAGGGTTCTTTGCCTACAGATATATCTTTACAGAAATATGTGTGCTTAAAATCTGCTTTCCATGAGCATTTTTTTCCTTAAAGTTTGATTGCGTGAATGTTCATGAAACTGAATCCAAAAGTGGGACCATAGGGAATTCATCTTGACATCCAATTAAAAATTTGTGGGACATGTTTTGTGGAATTTGTTGATCTCTTTTAGCAATACTGTGGTGGTGTAGTGTTTCCTCTCAAAGAAAAAATCCAAGGTTTTTAAAAAATCAACAACTGTCTGTATGGAGCTTCTCTGTAGTGTCCCTCACCAGAATATTTAAGCTTTTTCCCAGGAAAACTTCAATCCCTAAAGGACTTCAAGGAATAAATATTGAATAACAAATACCTGTGGAAACTTCTGAGGGATGAAAAAGTTAGATTGTTCTGACCTTAGTTGCATGTAAACAACCATTTTCTGTCACAGGGAGAAATGATATCTCTTTCATCTCTCTCCTTATTTGAATTCTTCTGGCCAGGGCCAGCTCCAGGCATCATTGTAGGAAGCAGGTGCTTAGGGCAGCTAATTCAAAGGGGCGACACTCCGTCCAGTATCAGCGCAGCATGTCAGGGTCTTCGGCAGCGCGTCCCTCATTCTCTCTCTTCCTCTTTGAGCTGCTGCTGAGTTGCCACTGAAGAGGAAGGGGGGGACCTGCCACCAAAGAAGCGGCGCGATTGAGCTGCTGCCAAGGTACTGCTGCTTGTCTCCGCCCCCGCCCCTGCGCTTGGGGCAGCAGAAAAGCTGGAGTCGGCCCTGCTTCTGGCAACATTCCCACCTTCCTAGCATCTATATTCTGTAGTTCCTCCTTTACGAATCAAGTCTCACTTGCAAATTTGTTAAAATCTCCATCCTTCTAGCATGATCTCATATCTGGATATAGGTTAAATCTTCAGGCCTACTGCTTGGTTCATCACATCATTCCTTTCAGTGAACTAAGCATCTAGGCTTTCCTTTATGGTCTCCGTTCCTAGCTCTTTTTCCTCTGCAATTTTTGGCGGTAGCCTACCCAGATTGCCAGAGCTGCCCTGGATACTCCACCTACCTTGGGGAGGGAGAACGCTTTCTGATGTTTAAGTTGGGACACAGGAGCTGTGGGTACAGATGAAAGGAATTACACATTTTGGGGAGTGCGTTAGACCAGAAGTCAGTTACTTGCTACTTTAAAAAAACAAAAAACAAACTAATATGTTAATTTTAAAGGAGCCAGTTCTGTTGCTTTGGATACAAACCGGGACAACTCTGAACTTTACAAAAAAAAAAAAAAAAAAAGTTCAACTTTCCTATAAGGTAGTCTTGTTTGTGTAGTACTGTGTTATATTTGTTAAAACAAACAAACAAAAAATCTTTTTGAAATTTAACAGTCTGTGGAGTGTGTGTGGGAGATCTTCTAAGGCACAGATGTGGCTTAGGCATCCAACTCTCATTGACTTTCAGTGGGAGTTAGGCAGCTAACTGTCCTTGGTTCCTTTGAAAAATTTCCCTTGTACTGTACCTCAAAAATAGACACACGTTGCCTATGATGAGGGAGAATGTGAGAGTATAAAATAATTTCATAGAAGAATATCCCCCTCTTTAGAATCTTTAGCAACTCCTTTAATTAAGAAAGTAGTCTGTATTGTCTTCAACAGGAGTACAAAGCTTGTCTTGTTTCACCATTCTGCTGTTGCTTCTAGTTTAACCCTATCTTCATAGTGCTGGTAGAAATCATATGTGCAAGTTATTTTTACATCTACATTTTCATGGTGAGTTGCTATGGTATACCTGAGATACTCCTGCAAACCTTATCTAAAACTATCAATGTCTTTCCTGCTTTTACTAATCTGACAACCAATTTTCAACTTAGCCATTCCAAGGCATTTCTGCCTGAGGCCACTCTGTGAATTTTGCTTCAATTAACTCTTTTTGGTAAAAATCTCATTCTTTTGTGTCTTGTCTGCTAATGTCCTTTTAGGTCAGGAATATCCGTCTGTATTGTTTCTGATAATTTTATGTGTTGCATGGCTAGAACTTAACATAAAATAAATCAAACTATTAAACATAAAGAACTTTTCTTGAGACTGAAACCCTTATTCATGACCCTGAAGGACTTGGATTCAGGATTAGACATGTGTTGTACTCACTGTTGTTAGCAGTTAATTGTGCTTAATATTCTACAGCAAAGAGAGTGCACCATGAAGAGGCAGCACACTGACATGGGTATAAGAAAAATAGTTGCCTAATTGACCCACAGGCAGCATGTTTCTGCATCAGATAGCAGACTTGAGCCCCATAGCTCTTACATTCCAAGAATTTACTCCGTAAAGATGTCACCATATGACAGACTTTGATGCCCAATAGTTTGACACTTAGTAAACAAAGAAAAATGTGTGTGATCAAGAGGTTAAGAGTGAATGTGTGAAACCAGGCATGGATTTGGTCATGTTGAATTAGTACAGTATCACAGGACTAGTCTGACTACATTTTCAGGTTTGCCACTCACTGTCACAACTAATTAAAGATTGAGAGAATGAGCTGTTGGTTGTTAGCCATCTGCATCTATAGATTTGGATGTATGTTTGTATCTATCCCAGGTGACATTTCATTTGCTAGCATCTTTCATTTGAGCTGAGAGACTGAGAAGGTTCTTTACCCCGGTGAAGATCATGTTACTTGCTCTGCGGTGGCTTCCTAGGCGCAGCTAGTGTAGTATTGCTGTAAGGTGCAATGATTAAATAGACGTTTCCAACATTAAAAGAACAGACTACATTATGGAAAAGAAGCATCACTGGTAAAGCTTGGAAAGTGCAAGGCTTCTGATTGTTGTGATTTTTTTTTTTAATAATATTTGCAATTCAACAGCTTTTCTAGAGGAACTTTGAATCTAAAGACATTGTTCCTTTCCCCCTTATTTGTGATCCCTAATTATCGTCAAAACACTTATTGTCTCTAGTGCTAATGTTCACAAAGAGCAACAAATATTGTATGATCCTAGGAAGTATATTTTAAGCCCACTTTCCCTAGTGGAGTTTGGTGGGCCACAGTCTTTAGCTGGATGGTAATCAGTAGTTAGGAAAAAAACAATAATAAAAAACCAATCAACCAAAGGCCTCAGTAAGAAGCATTATAAAATATACAGTATCATGTTTATTTCATGGCAACATGATTGTCCAATAGGAGTCTAAGTGTATGTAAAGTGGTAAAATATATGTATTCAAGGACTTTTGTTGTATTACTGAATTATATATATTATAGACTGACACATTGGTAAGTTAATGTGATAGCTTGATAGTAGCTGTTTTTAAATTAAATGTTTGCCTGTAGTTGGGTTTTTTGGGATAGAATTTCAGACAGCTGTGAAAAGAAATGTAAGTCTTTCCTCAAAGTATAACTTGAAAAAAAATAATCTTGATGTATGTCTGTAGTTGCAGTTATCCTGTATTAATAGTCACTTGTGGAAGTTCAAGTACACTGTTTCTTGTATCCTTTATTGTAATTAAATTTTGGCCATTGACTGAGTCATACGCGCAAATGCCAATAATAATAAAGATATCCTGCTTAAATTAATTGCTGTAGTGACAAATCCCAGTATCTTGATGCTTTTAAATAGAATTTAATTTTCTGTTTTAGGTGATTTTGTGAAGGAAAGAAATATTTAGATTTTTGGTTTTGCTTTTCTTGAATAAACCATCAATATGCTGGATTTTAAAAAAAGCAAATCTGAAAAATGTCTCAATGTGTGAATAATAATAAACATTTTATATATGTAACATACACCCACTTTTAGTCTGTGAAATTTAGTACTAATCACTATTCTGTATGGAGATGCTTATATTAAGGATCACGGAATACATTTTTAAACGTAAAGTCCTATCTTTGTCCTTCCTTAGAGATTATTTTAATCCTTTTACAAGAACGTTCTTTTGGTGGTGCATAGGGTTACTGGACTTCAGGATATGGTCTGCACCTTACCACTGCTTTGGTGAAGGAGATATGTCAGTTTGACTCTGTTCTTCTCAAAGGCATCACTCTTGATATATTTAGTTTATCTACATATGTCAGACTTTTACCCATTCTTCCTTAAATGTGCTATAGCTCCTTCCCCTGTAACAAGGTTTATCTATTAATGGTCATAGGGTCCTATATGTGACTGTCCAAGTCAAATGCTGTTCACTGACCAGATAGAAGTGCAACATGGGAGAACTCCTGTTTTAGGTCACATTGCCAAGTAACTAAAATAACTATACGTGCATCTCTACATAGGTAACATTTGACATTCAAACTGCATTTTACATCTTCTGTGTGATCTGCAGACATGAATCTATATCAAGCTATGGATATGTAAACTAAAAGATGCCACTGTACTACTGTGTTTGTGTGTCAGCACTCATTCAGTGTAGTTTTGTATACTGTATTGCTACGAAAATTGTATAAGGACTGATTGCAGTTTATGTAATTTCCTTTTTGCAACAGACTGCAGTAAGTATGGTTTCTTTCCAGTGCAGTTTTGATGCATTTTGCATTTTGAACCTTCTCCTCTAGAGCTATGAAAAATTTCCAAACCCTGATCTGTAATTAAGTTTTGAGGGAGGGTTAGGATCTGAAGGGGCTGCAGAAAAATTTTGAGTATGTCTACACAGCAACTAGACAATCGTAGACTTTAAGGTCAGAAGGGACCATTATAATCATCTAGTCTGACCTCCTGCACAATGCAGGCCACAGAATCTCACCCACCCACTCCTGTATCAAACTAATATCTGAGCCATGAAGTCCTCAAATCATGGTTTAAAGACTCCAGGGTGCAGAGAATCTTCCAGCAAGTGACCAGTGCTCCACACTGCAGAAGAAGGCGAAAAACCCCTAGGCTTCTGCCAATCTGCCCTGGAGGAAAATTCCGTCCTGACCCCAAATATGGGGATCAGCTAAACCCTGAGCATGTGGGCAAGACTCACCAGCCAGACACGGAACCAGGAAAAGAATTCTCTGTAAGTAACTTCAGATGCCCACCCCATTATAACAGGTCCATCACAAGGCCTTTGGGTCCATATTACTTCTAGTATTGTCAAAGTGAATTAATTGCCATACAATTAGGCTATCGGGATATGAACCATCCCCTGCCATAAACTGGACCAGGCTTAGTTCTTGGAGCCAGAATATGTCTTTTGCCCCCCACTGCTCCCCTGGGAGGCTGGTTCCAGAACGTTCACCTTTGTCTAATTTTCAAGTCTAAACTTCCTGATATCCAGTTTATATCCACTTGTTTTGGAGTCCAATTTGTACTGAGCTTAAATACGTTCCTCTCCGTCCCTGGTATTTATCCCTCGTGATTATTTATAAAGAGCAATCAGATTCTCCCCTTCAGCCTTGCTTTTGGTTAGGCTAACAAGCCAGCTCTTTGAGTCTCCTTTCATATGAACACGTTCTCTCCGTTCCTTGGATCATTCCTTCGTAGCCCTTTCTCCTGTACCTGTTCCGGTTATGAATTCATCCTTTCCTAACATGGAAGAGCCAGAACTCACACATATTCCAGCATGAGGGTCTCACCAGTCCTTGGAGTATGAAACGGGTATTACCCCTCCTTATCTTTACTGGAAATACCTTCGCCTATGCATCCAAGACTGCATTAGCTTTTTTAACTGCCATATCACATGAGCAAGTGCTGCATAGTCATCCTGTGATCAACCCAATACACCGAGGTCCTCTTCTCCCTTATCAGGGGGTAGCCGTCGTTAGTCTGGATCGTAAAAAGCAGCAGAGAATCCTTTGTTGCACCTTATAGATTAAACAGACGTTTTGGAGCGGTGAGCTTTCGTGGTGAATACCCAACTCGTCAGACGCAGGGGTAGTGGAAATTTCCAGGGGTAGGTATATATTGCTTGCAAGCAAGCTAGAGAATAACGAGGTTAGTTCAGTCAGGGAGGATGGGGGCCCTGTTCTCGCAAGCGTAGAGGTGTGAAAACCCAAGGAGGGAATGGTTCTGTAATTTGGCAAGCGCATTCACAGTCTTTGTTTGTTCCAGAGCTGAATGGTGTCAAATTTGCAGAATGAACGAAGGCTTCAGCGTTTCGTCTTTGAGTCTGGTCCTGAAGTTTTTTTGCTGCAGCAGATGGCCACCTTAAAGTGTCTGCTATAGTGTGGCCAGGGAGGTTTGAAGTGCTTCTCGCTACAGGTTTTGTATATTGCCATTCCTGATATCTGATTTGTGTCCATTTATCCTTTTCCGTAGTGACTGTCCAGTTTGGCCGATGTACATAGTAGGGGGGCATTGCTGGCATATGATGACGTATATTACATTGGTGGATGTTCTTCTCCCCTGTTACTTCCAACTGATGCCTCTCCAGCTTATAACAATAGTTCTTGTTGTTAATCCCATGGCTGGCCTGTGCCAGCTGACTTGAACTCGCAGGCTCAGCCTGTAGGGCTCTTTCATTTTTATGTAAATTTCCGAGCTTGGGCTGTAGAACCCTGTGAGGTGGGTGGGATGGTCCCAAAGTTAGCCCATGCCAGGAAGTCTACACAGCAATAAAACAGCCCCACAGCCTCAGTTCTGCAAGCTGGAGTTGGCAGGAATTGGCCAGCTGCACGTATCTAGTTGCTATGTAGACATAGCCTTAGAGATTAGCTTTGATTTTGCTTTAGCTTAAACCCAAGTTATGGGTAACTATGCTACTTCAGCTTTTCCTAATCTGCTTGAGTGTGTTCTTAATCATGGTTTTAGTACTTTAGCAGCTAGTTGATTAAACCGATGTTTAAAAAATTGCAGGTTTTTATTATCAAGAAATTTATCGGTGTAACTTCAGCTTATAAGTATTGTGCAGCAGATTTGTGACGGGTGTAACTTCATGGTTTAATTCGTTACGAAAATATCAGTCCTCCAGAATAACCAAAGACATAGCCTTTAATTAAGGGGGAAAGAACAGTAGAAAAAACTAAAACTACTTTTACATAACTGTAAGTAAAATCGCTCTAATAGATATGCATATTCAAAGTGTTAATGAGTTACGAACACTTACTAAGGAGAAAATAGAGCCTAGAATATGTCTCTTTGTTAATAAACACATTTTAAGCATATATCAGAAAATGTATAACTGGACACTGGTTGCCTTGATTTAAGATAATTGAAATAAAGATATTAGCTAAAACCTTTTAGAGTGAAATCCTGGCCCCCTGGAATTCAATGGCAGTTATACCAATGACTTCAATGGGGCTACAATTTCATCCATAGTATTTCGGAACTTGTCCCAGTGATAGCTTCGCAGAGTCTGAAATGTATCATTTTGGAAGTGTACTGTGGTGATACCCGAAATATGACATTCAGTAGTTTGATTTGCACCACAGTGCCTCTGAGTGGCCACACACCCTGTTAGTCAGAATCTATAGGGAAATGTAATATTTCATTTACTACGGATCTTATAACAATACTGATAATACTCTTGATTTACTTTTCTATCTGCTCTCTCAAGCAATACTGGCTAATCAGTGAATGCAAAGGCGTATCAGTTTTAAAAAAAAAACCCCATAATGTTAGAGAATAGACTGACATCTATATTTTGTTGTGCAGGGTAAACCGGTTTCATGGTTTTGTGTTTCAGAACCTGCAGAAACTTCCCTTTAGGTGCTCCCAATGTATCACATGCTAGGAGTGGGTTGTTCAAGGGGAAGTCTTCTCTACATAGTCTCTTTGCTCTGGCATCATGGGAAACTGCCACATCATATTATAATAGCCCATATTAACACCCCACCCTGTGGAAATGGTGAGAAAACACCATAAATTAAACTTGTAGAGTTTGCAGTCCCTTATAGTGGGGAAAATCACATGAGAAGATTTGATCCTAAATTTTGAATTGTAATCCATTTTTAACCATGTATATATGGAAATGCCACTTTTAATGCTGCTTGTAGACTAAAGGCCTTTGCTGTAACTCACTCCACTGAATTCCAGAGCACGATACATGCAACAAATGAACAGAAATGTGTTGATTTATTTTACAGGACAACAGCTTTGAGCAGTTCATTATTAACTATTGTAATGAGAAGCTGCAGCAGATCTTCATTGAACTCACCCTAAAAGAAGAGCAGGAGGAATACATACGAGAGGTAATGCTCAAATTCATTTATTTGTGTGATCACTTACCCACTTACCAATATACACCTTTTCTGGGCACAGTACCCAGAGTTCTCTTTCTGAACCTGAGCCTGCAATGGAGAGTAGCTCTGTTTGTTGCTACATGCTGTCGGAGTTCCCAAGGTAACTGCACCTATGATCCCCGCTATAGGTCTCAAACTGCTGTTACCTTTCTCAGGGCAGAGTTCCATGACACGTTCCCTTCTAGACTGGAGATTTAGGCTATGGTTCACTGTGATCGCCTTAGCAGATCTGATGGTAGTTCAGCACCTGTGGTCCTGTCCTCTGAAAAATGACAGGGTTATACAATGACCAACCACCCTTCATAAAGCAAAGTATTATTTATTCAGAGCAAAAGTGTTACAGAGAAAAATATACCTTAAAAAAACAATAAACAACTTATATGCAGGTCTGGCTTACCAAGTGCTGTCCATCTTCCACGTGGTGACTCTGGTGCAGGTTCAGAGAACTTCATGTCCTCTCACACGGCCTGTCCCTCTCATCACAGTCTCATGATAGTTCTGTGTGTATATCTCACTCCTTCATCCCCCAGTGTCAGGCTGGTCACTCCTTCACCCCATAGTGACAGTCCTTTGGCCTCTTGAACCAGTCTATGCAGTTTTCCCAAGAAACCCTTTAGCTCCCTCATAGAGCTAAAATAGAAAAGAAAATAGACTTTTATTTCAAAGCATGATCTTGTTGGGTGTAAACCATACTGAACTTTCAAATAGATGCATTATTAGTGACAGATGAATGGTAGTTCTAAGGTCAGTAAGGTAGATAAAGTGGGATGAAGTGTGGTGGAAGTAATTGCTTATAGATTTCTCTGAGGGTATGTCTAAACTAGTGGTTCTCCATCAGGGATCTGCAGGCAGGTTTCATGGAGTCCATCAAAATAAAGCAGAGAACAGGGCTGGCGTTAAATTTGCTGGATCCCAGGGCAGAAAACTGAAGCCCAAGTCCCATCACTTGGGGTTGAAGCTGAAGCCCAAGCAACTTAGCTTCATGGGGCCCCCTGTGGCGTGGGGCCACAGGCAATTGCTCTGCTTGCTACCCCATGACAATGGCCCTTCCTTTTTAATCTGCTGGACACACAGAGAAACAGTGGTTGTGGCATAGGTGGATAGTGGAATTTTTATAACATGTTGGGGGGGGGCCTCGGAAAGAAAAATGTTGAGAACCCTATGTCTAAACAACAACAACAAAACCATCCCATGACAGTGAGTCTCAGAGCCTGCCAACTGACTTGGCTTTGTGCTGTGGGGCTAAAAATAGTCTAGACCTTCAGGGTTCAGTTGGAGCCTGGGCTCTGAGACCCTTCCCCCTTGCGAGATTGCAGAGCCTGGGCTTCAGCTTGAGCCCAAACATTTACACAGCTATTTTTAGCCCTGCAGTACAAGGCTTGTGATTCTGAGTCAGTTGACCTGGGCTCTGAGACTTGCTTCTGCGGGTCTTTGTTTGCTGTGTAGACATGTCCTTAGTTTTCTGCAGTGAGTTCTTACAATGAGCGTACATGCTGTTTTAAGAATAAACTGTGAACGTGAGTTTTGGAGCCTAAATTAGTATGCTTTGGTGATGTAGAGTGGTTGGGCCTAAAGTTACAAAGTTTTTATTGATTTTACCAATATTCCCCGCTACTATATAACCGGGTTAGCGTAGTGGTTAAGCGTAGTGGTTAAGAGTGCCACCCTTTGATACGGGAGACCGCCCTTCGATACGAGAGACTGGGGTTCAAATCCTGGTGGGTACCCAACTTTCCAGTAGGGGTCCTTGGGCAAAAGACCCCCTAACGCTTCACCTGCCAGAGTGACAGAAACTAGGAGAGTCATGCGGCTCAGATGTCTCCCCGGATGAACAAAGGTCCGCCACCAGCGCTATGTTGAGAACCAGGACAATCTGACGAAAGTGGGCTTACAAACCATTCATGGACGAGACAAGAGAACCTGGGAATTGATGGAAATGCTACTACAACAGTAGACCTAATGAGAGGGGATAATGAAACGAATGAGGGGACTATGGATGGACAAAAGACCTAATCATCCACACTTACTGAGAAAACAGCTAGTTACCAATGCTTCAACACTAGTAAAGAGGAAGCTGCTCTCACAGCTTGAGATAGACCAACTCCACATTTTACATCCCAGACTCAAGAAGACCTGGAAAGAAACAAGTGGATGCAGCCCACGCCTGAAGCTGAAAACTTCACTGCCACCCCCTCCATTACAGAGCACAGCAGCTGATATGAGGCATAGATATGGAGAAACTAGCTACAGTCAATCCTCGAGACCGATTACCAAGGCTTCAGTGCGAGAAGTACCATCAGATAGTATGTTTGTAGAAGATGCCATAGAGCCCACATGACAATCCTACTACCACCATAGCTCAAACCAATGAACTGTATACGCTACAGCCTCTGTAATCCTGGAGATGCTTGGCTACACGATCAAGAAGAACAACAAGTATGTACCACCCTGGAAAATGAGGTTGGAGGATAAGATTAAGGCGACTCGGAGAGAAGTTAGTCAGTGGTGGAACTACAGAAGGGTGTAGAGATTAAAGGATAAGACTCGGCTACTGAAAAGTACAAGGACTGACTCCATCTGAAGCCTAGAGACTGCTAACAAAGGCTCACGCACTGGCTGCCAGGCTAAGGAGATACACTAGAGAAGCAGAGGCCAAAAAAGTAAATGCCCTGTTCTCCAAAGAACATCCAAGGTGTTACTCCCAACTGCAGTGCAACACCACAATACAGCAGAGCCACCAAGCAGCAGAAACTGAACAGTACCTGGAAGAACATATGGAGAAAGAGAAGACTCATAACACCAGTGCAAAGTGGCTGCAGGACCTGAGAACAAAGCACAGCAATCTCCAGAACAGAAACCAGTCACCATCACAGTAGAAGACATCCAGCAGCAGGTCAAGAACATGAGAGCTGGACAGCACCTGGACCAGACATGATCCACACCTACTGGCTAAAGAAACTAACAGCAGTGCATGAAAGCCTAGCAGCACAGATGAACCAGCTGCTAGCAGCAGGCTCCCACCCAAATGGCTAACACAAGAAGGACAGTGCTGATCATGAAAGACCCCTGCAAGGGAACAGAACTGTCCAACTACCGACCAATAACCTGCCTCCACAACATGGAAAGTCCTATCAGGCATCATAGCCGCCAAGTTACAGGACCATATGGGCCCAGTACATGAGCACAGCTCAGAAGGGCATTGGGAACAACACCAGAGGCTCAAAACACCAGTTGCTCTATAGATAGAGCAGTCGCCGCAAGAACTCAAGATCTAGACAGACCAATCTGAGCACAGCCTGGATTGACTACAGAAAGCCTACGACTCAATGCCCGCACGCGTGGATCTGTGAATGTCTGGCGCAATACAAAGTCAACAGACACTAAGACCTTCCTCAAGAAACTCAATGGGACTATGGAAGACAACACTAGAAGTCAACTCGAGGCAGCTTGCACAAGTGGCCATCAAGTGCGGCATATACCAGGTGATGCACTGTCCCCGCTGCTGTTCTGCATAGGCTTAAACCCCTCAGCCAGATAATCACAAGGACTGGATCACGGATACAAGTTCAGGAGTGGAACTACCATCAGCCACCTCTCTACATGGATGACATCAAGCTGCATGCTAAGAATGACCGAGACTATCGACTCGCTTAATCCACCTGACGCGGATCTACAGTGAGGATGTCGGATGATGTCATTCGGACTGGAGAAGTGTGGCCGGATGGCAGTGAAGAGAGGGAAGGTAGTTCAAGACTGATGGGGGTGGAACTACCAGCGGGCCACATAGCAGACATACAGACCAGCTACAAGTACCTTTGGCGTCCCACAGTCACATGGAACCATGATGAGGAGGCAAGGAAGACAGCAACATCCAAGTATCACCAAAGGATAAGACAGGTCCTGAAGAGCAGCTCAGTGGGGAAGAACAAGATCCATGCCATCAACAGATACGCCCTGCCGGTCATCAGATACCCTGCGGTATAGTGAGCTGGCCAAAGGAGGACATGGAAGGCTGACGATGTGAAGACCCGAAGCTCCTCACAGAATGCAGGAGGTTTCCACCCCAAGTCCAACACCCAGAGACTGTATACAGCCGGAAAGAAGGCGGGCGGGGCTTGGTGAGCGTCAAAGCCACTGTCCTGGACGAAAACCCAAGGAACATCCAGGAGTACATCAGTAAGATGGCCCCAAAGATGAGCTGCTGAGAGAATGCCTGAGGCAGCAGCAGACATGGAGAGAAGACCAAGCAGAAGAAGTGCCATGGCAAGACAAGACCCTGCATGGGATGTACCATCGACAGATAGCTGAGGTGGCTGACATTGGGAAATCCTACCAGTGGCTGAAAGGGCTGGACTAAAAGTCAGCACTGAGGCACTGATCATAGAGCACAGGAACAGGCACTGAGCACCAGATCATTGAAGCAGGGGTCTACCACACTAGAGAGGACCCAAGGTGCAGACTGTGCAGAGAGGCCTCAGAGACAGTCCAACACATAGTGGCAGGATGTAAGATGCAGGCAGGAACAGCATACACTGAACGGCACAACCAAGTGGCTGGCATTGTGTACAGGAACATCTGCACAGCGTATGGGCTAGACCCTCCCAAGACCAGATGGGAGATTCCACAGAAGGTTGTGGAGAATAGCAGGGCTAAGATTCTGTGGGACTTCCAGATCCAGACGGACAGGCAGGTACTGGCCAATCAACCAGACATCGTGGTAATAGACAAGGACCAGAAGACAGCGGTGGTGATAGATATAGCAGTGCCAAGTGACAGCAACATCAGAAGAAGGAATATGAGAAGCTGGAGAAGTACCAGGGCCTGAAAGAGGAACTAGAGAGGATGTGGAAAAGTGAAGGCCAAAGTGGTCCCAGTGGTGGTAGGAGCACTCGGGGCTGTGACTCCTAAGCTGGGTGAGTGGCTCCAACAGATCCCAGGAACAACATCAGAGCTCTCTGTCCAGAAGAGTGCAGTGCTAGGAACAGCTAAGATACTGTGCAGAACCCTCAAACTCCCAGGCCTCTGGTAGAGGACCCGAGGTTGAGGAAGACACATACCACCAATAGGGGTGAGAGGGGAATTTTTTTTATATATATATAATATGCGCCATAGGAAATATCTTTTAAAACAGTAGATACTTGTGTACTGTCTATATTCAGATTGAATGGCACTATTGTGTTGTGTAAATGTTTTTGAAAATTGGGTAGACTTTCTTCCTGCCTTACAATATATGGAGATATTCCTGTCTCATAGAACTGGAAGGAACCCAGAAGGGTTATCACGTCCAGCCCCCTGCCTTCACTAGCAGGACCAAGTACTGATTTTGCCCCAGGTCCCTACGTGGCCCCCTCAAGGATTGAACTCCCAACCCTGGGTTTAACAGGCCAATGCTCAGGCAATGTGAAGCTTTGGCAAACCCTTTATTTTTGTTTTGTTTGTTTTGTTTGTTTGCATTGATTGGTCAAGCATTTGAAAAGATGATTACTGTAATTTACTTCATGAATTAAATTTCAACTTTTCTGAAGAAACTAAAATATTAGATGTTACTCTAGAATACAAATTAAGCATGGAATTGAAATGCTTGTATTTTTACTTTATAAATTTGTCTATATCCCTCCAAGTCTGAAACTCTCGTGGGTTTTTTTCTGTCATTCATTGTCATCTGGTGTAGGGCTAAGTTATTCCATACTTGGAAGTTCTATCGTTGATTGTAATATGTTAATTTTTTCAAATATCTGAATAACAGCCTGACTCAGTGGGTTTTTCAGATGATCTCATCTAAATTTAGCTTTTTTTTTGTCCTGAATGAAAATTAAGAGCAGAAAAATCTTAATCTTAGATTCTTGTACTGAAATTGACTTATTTCCTTATAAACATTGTAAGTGTACACAAAGCATTACTGACCCAAAGCCCTACAGTATAAAATTTTGGCTTGTTTCCAATGAAGTGCATGGGAAATTGACACAGATTGAAGAAGGGAATGGAAAGCAAGTCTGGAAACCATTCAAGGGCATTCATTTTGGCCAAATAATGTTAGTGGTAGATTGCTTTTTTTCTTTTTTTTAAATAAAATGTTAGGATCCAAAAATCTACATATATAGGGCTACTTTTAAAAGGATATTTTTATAAATAGGAATGCAATAAAAACATGCCAATAGAGGGAACTCCTGCAGTTATTTCTCTCAGTTCATATCTATATGCTTTTTGTTTTTATAGGATATTGAATGGACTCATATTGAATATTTCAACAATGCCATAATTTGTGACCTGATAGAAAATGTAAGTTGTAATTGCGGCTTTCAAAGATTTTGCCTTTATGAATTCGTCTAAAATTTGAATTAAAATTTGAAAATTAAGATGTATAAAATGGAAATATCGCAACTGCATTGAATTAAAATTAGTTGGTAATGAGAGCTTTTTAGAATATTGATTTCAGAAACAAGTGATCCTCTGACTTTGTATTAAATCACAGTTCACTTATTTTATTATACTAAAGATCTAACATTTCAAAAGTATGGAATGGACAAAGATAGAGTTTGTCATTGAATTTTCTCTTATAGATGTACAGCGCTTATTAGTGAGATAACAAGAATACATTATCAGTTTATTTCACATAATCAGTGTTTTGATACAGTGCTGTTTTTATTAGAAGATATGAGCAACTGCCAGTCATGCTGTAAATAATGTTTTCTTTTGAATGGTAGCCAGGCAACTCAGTTATTGAGTCACTGTATGCTTCTGATACAGCTTGTACTTAATCACAGTAGTTCATGTTGATTTAACACACATTGTTTCATGTCATGCTAGTTCCTTAACAAAAGTGCAAACTGAAACATTGTTTAACCAGTAGTACAAAATAAATGCTAGTTTTGCCAATAAATTGATTACCTTACCTCCTTTTGAGTGGAAGGCTATAGATTAGCCTCTTTTATATAAACAAAATAGGAGAAAAAAAATGACATTTAGGTTGAAAGTTAAAAGCACAGGTCAGAAGATTCAAATCTCAAGAATGCACATTCAGAAACCATGTGTGTGTTGGGGAGAAGGGGTGAGGAAAATGGGACCTGGGCAGATGTTGAGTTACTGTGAAGAAGGGCCCATTTTCTAGGTCTTAAACTTTAAATGTTGATTAAGATACTGTGAATAGCTAGTGCATCGTCTTCAAAAGTTTATAAGTGTGAATGTGGAGATTGTATATTTTAGTCAAGTGGAATAATTCCCTATACTAGGAGTAGGGGGTGTGGCTGGGGTTCTATCCCTAGGTCTGTTGCTGACCTGTTATACTCCATCTGTAAAATCGGGAGACACCTTTCTTTATGAAGTGCTTTGAACACTATATAGCAGCTTGTAAGTATTATCAGTTAATTAAAAAACACTTTCAAAGTGAAGGGTGTTCACAGTTGGCTTTTACAGGTCCTGCTCTATCAGAGACAACAGAATTTTACTGCTCATGCTGAGGGTGAATTTCGATGTAAGAGCTGAATTAGTTCACAATAAAGAATTAGATCTTAAATTTGAACTTAAGAAAATGTCATTTTGAAGAAAAAAATCCATATGCAAAAACTTTTTTTTTCTTTGAGAGGAAACCTGATTTTCTTCCTATTTGCTCAGGTGTCTTGAAAATGATTCAACAAGTTTTCTTCACCGTTTCAAAATAAAATTTGTTTGAGCTGAGATCGAGCTTGTGAACTGTGTGTCCAAAAAGAAGAATTTTGAGAAAGTTACAAATGGCTAAAAAGAGGGGTTCAGAATGGAATGGCTTCTTTGCTCTTCATTAAAAAGCATCTGTAATGTGAAGGTTTGAAATTTGGAAGGCTGATTGCAAAGTTTTGACTTGTTAAATTAATGGGTCTGAACAACAGCAGAAAATGCACTAATATGGTTGATCTTTACTTCTGACTTCTGCATTTCTATGTATATTTTGATTAAGTAAAGTTCAATCTTAGTTACTGTTTGTATAAGGTAGCACAATTTTATTTATCTGCATAAAAAGATAAAAACAATGCGTTAAGGAAAGAAGGACATTTGTTTTTAAACTGCAGAATCAAACTGGAATTCTGGCTATGCTAGATGAAGAATGTCTGAGGCCAGGCACTGTTACTGATGACACCTTTTTAGAGAAACTGAACCAAGTCTGTGCCACTCATCAGCACTTTGAAAGTAGGATGAGCAAGTGTTCACGTTTCCTGAATGATACATCACTGCCTCACAGTTGCTTCAGAATTCAGCATTATGCTGGCAAGGTACTGTGCTAAAAGAACATCCCCGTGGCTTGACCTGTGTTTTTTACATGTGAGGCCAAACTCCATGTGCTCCAGATTTGGGAGGTGAAACAATGATGTGTTCTTTTAAATACTAAATGATGATACAGTGAAGGAATGATGTGGAAGCTTGGAGTTCCCTCAGTCAAATGCAGAATATAAAATTAAATTACTTCTATATTCTTTAATCTTCCTATTAATAAACCAGGGACAAGTTAATTATTTTACAGTGTATTTTAATTTTTGAGGATTCATCCTGCACTCATTGAAGTCAATGGCAGAACTCCTGTTCTCTGAGGCCTGGTCTACACTGGAGGCGGGATCAATCTAAGTTACTCAACTTCAGCTACGTGAATAACATAGCTGAAGTCGACGTACATAAATCTACTTACCATGGTGTCTTCACTGTGGTAAGTCGTCGGCTGATGCTCCCCCGTTGACTCTGCCTGCACCTCTTGCCCTGGTGGAGTACTAGAGTTGACGCTCGGCGGTTGATTTATCGTGTCTAGACTTTATCGATTGCTGCCCGTCTATCCAGCTGGTAATGTACACAAGCCCTCAATCACTGAAAGTGTATAGGTTGTGAAACCAAAAATTTCCTGTTTAGGGATGCAAAGTTTAACACACATTTGAAGATGGAGTATTGTCTTGAAAATGGGTTTGCTATCACTGAAATGGCTAATACTCTGACAAAGTAGAGTTCTTATAAATTTGAGGGAAGCTGACTTTATTTTGAAATCTTATGTGTTTAGACAGATGGAAGATAAAGCGCTACAGAGGGCTTGGAAATGTATTTTGTTTTTTACTAAGATAAACAGCATGAATTAGTACAGGCCTCACAGTTTGAAGTTTTTGATATTTTCTTTGCATATAACTTTTTATTTTAAATAAGAAATCATGATCATTACGTTAGCTAAGATAAGACTATCATTGACAGAGTAGGCCACTGATCTGAACCTGAAAAATCGTTCATTTCAGTGCATGAGTGAAGGTTTGGACAGGTTTAAAAAAAAATCACCCATCATTGGTTAGAACAATGTATTGATACTTTTTAACATTATTTTAACTTCTCACCAGTTTGTGTATCACAAACTTGACATCACAGTTATATATCTTAGTCTGTGGCAGCTAAGTTGCTGGGAGCAGGGTTTGATCGGACTGGCATAGTAGATATCCTAGTGACATTTATATTTTGTGTTTGATGGTTATATTTTATATTGGATTGTAATCTGCCCTGGACTGCTATTTAAGGCATTTTTCTTTGTTTTTTAATTTGATTGTCAAAATTAAAATAAACTGATTGCAGATCATTCTCAACACTCAGAATGGGATTAGGGTAGATAATCTGTCTCTGCTAGCAGCCAATGAGTCCTCATTTGTTCTGACATTCACAACTGGGCAGAACATTCAGTCAATACGTACTATTTTGGCATTGTTTTTCCATGCCCGGTTGAAGACAATTTGATCTGCGCAAATTGATTAACAAAAGAAGGTAACTTTTTTACTTCAAAATATCATTATTTAAGTTATTGTGTATGTTTTTCAGTAGTAATGCCTGGCAATATTTTCCGTATGTTACATTCAGAATTGCGTTTTGTAAAGGAAAATGAAATGTTTCCAGTCACTTGATCCACTGTAAAATATGGTGACATTAATATTCAGTTTTATTACATGTACTATAGACATTAAAAGTAAATGAAATCATGAAACTGAAGGCATCTGTATTATCAAAGAGATCATATGCCAAGATGTTCAAGACTAAAAAAAAGAGCGTAACCCAAAAAACTATGGTATTCTCCTGTGGAGAGCTAGGTAAAACTATGCTGGAGGCCTCCTGTGTCTGCAATTGCAGCTCAGATCTTCCTGGCCATGCATGTCATCAGGCTGTTTTCCATGTAAGAATTATTTTTAAAATGTCAGCTCCCTTGGGAGTATACAGCTAGCCAGTACATATCAACTGAGATGTAGGAATTCTCTCGTGTAATTTTTAATATTACTTTGTAACTGGCTGTTTTACTTAAGTAAACTTATATAAATGTGGTTGGTTGGTTGGATATTTTGGAAAGGTTTTTTTGGTGTAGTGATTTAAAACAGTAGGAAATAATCACTGCATTTTTCCAAAGGGAGAAATTATTAATTTGACTGGAGTGGGAGACTTCGTTGGCATGTTAGTTGGGCGAGGAGGCTTATCAAGTTCCCAGACCATCACTAAAGAGTATTATTTTCTGTAAAATATTTTGACTAGTGTTGGCTGAAAATTTACTAACTTTTCTGTTTTGTTTAAAAAAAAAAAAATCTGTATGGAAAATGTCTACGTTGTTCAAAACATTTTAGGCTTTTGTTGAAAAGTCAGAAACCTCCAACAAAGTTGTGTGTATGTTTTCTAAACATTCAAAAAATGTTGAGAGAAATTTCAATGAAAATATTTTGGGGTTGTTTTTTTTTTTTTTGGTTTTTTTTTTTTGGGTTGGTTTTTTTTTTTTTTTTTTTTTTGGAAAATATCATATGGTTGTGGGGAGAGGAGGGACTTCCTGACCAGCTCTAATTTTGACCTATATTATGTCCCAAAATATCAATGAGATTCTTCTATGTTGTTTAGGTTATGTACCAGGTAGAAGGATTTGTTGACAAGAATAATGATCTACTCTACCGTGACCTCTCCCAGGCCATGTGGAAGGCCAACCACTCCCTCATTAAAGCATTATTCCCAGAAGGTAACCCTGCCAAGATTAACCTAAAGAGACCCCCAACAGCAGGTTCACAATTCAAGGCTTCTGTAGCTACTCTGATGAAGAACTTGCAGACCAAAAATCCAAACTATATTAGGTAAGTTTATTCTTTGAAGCTTTTAAAAAATGATAATGGATATGTCTGCCTTTAACCAAATGTGATAGCAAAAAAAAGAGAGGATGGATGGCTCCAGAAAGTAGTTCAAGAGATAATGAAACCTCTCTCTTGTAGCTCATTGATGTAAATTCAGTCTAGCTGAGCAGTGACTGAAAATTGTTATTCTTTCCTGCTTGTTCAGTTGTCTATATGAAATGAGTTGGTGGTTTTAGTACACTTCCCCAAATCCTCCACCAGAGCTGGCATTAACAGGACTCTTCCTGGAGAATTCATTGAATGAATTGGCTAAGAAATGCAACGGCTCCCTTACTCTTGTAGAGTCAAGGGTGAGGTACATTGGTAGGGGCAGTGTGAGGAAGCTTGCTGCCCATGCCACATAATTGTTTGTGGATAAACAGGACTTCATTCTAACATCTTCCACAAGCAGGCCATTAAACAAAAGAGTGTAAAAGGAAGAAAAAAAATAGAGAAACTGAATAAAATTATGGTCCTAATTTAGCAAAGTGCATAAGCACATGCTTAAGTTTTAAGAACTCAAATAGTGCTATTGACTTCAGTGGGGCTATTTATGTGCTTAAACTTAGTTATATGGTTAAGTGTTTTGCTGGATCATAGCCTATCTGCATATCTCACTGGTTTGTAATTGTATATGCATTGTATTTGGTATGTCAGCAATTCACAAGTATATAGTTAATATTTTAGAATGGCAAGTTTTCTTTCATTGTAGGTTTTTAGGAAATGAAATTTGAAAATGGGATGCCATTTGTATCCAATGCACTTACCTAAATTAAACATGAACTAATATCTGATCGTGTGTGGCTTGTAAAATTTAAATTATAACAATAGCTTTACATGTACAATACAATAAACAAGTATTCCTACAACATGCAGAATATTGTTTCAATTTCCAGATGCATCAAGCCCAATGACAAAAAAGCTGCACATATCTTCAATGAAGCTCTAGTGTGTCACCAGGTCCGGTACCTAGGTCTCCTAGAGAATGTCCGGGTTAGAAGGGCAGGCTACGCATTCAGACAGCCTTATGAGCTTTGTCTAGAAAGGTATAAGATGCTTTGTAAGCAGACGTGGCCCCATTGGAGAGGACCTGCTAGGTAAGAAAAACATTGGTATTCTTATTCCTTGATAGCTCAGTGAATAAAATAATTGCTTTCCACATATATTGAAATTTTTAAATAAATCAGGAATTCTAAAATAAGATTAAATATTATCCAAGTGTGGCTTGATTCTTTCTCACTATTTCTATTTCAAACTCTCATTCTTTGAGTGTTTGCTCTTGTCAGTTGCATTCTAGGTGTATGTGTGCTCACGTGCGCGGTCGTCAAAGATTTTTGTCTTAACAGTGTCCGTAGGGTTGGCTGTGGTGCCCCCTTGAATGCCATGCTCATGCGTCAGTATATCATGTGCCACTGGCCCTACGCCCTCTCAGTTCCTTCTTACCACCCGTGGTGGTTAGTTGAGTGCCTTTCCTTGCATAGCAAGGGCCAGCAGTTTTGTCTCTTCTGCCTTTGAGCCTTAGGGCCTTGTAAATAGTTGTTTATAATAGTTAGTGTTAAGTAGTTAAGTGTAGTTAGAAGTTAGAGTCCCATCGGGGACTTCATTCCAGGTGGGGCATGCCCAGTCTCCAGGGTTTAAGCTCTGCACAGACTGTAACACACCTATGCCTGTAAATGACCCCCAGAGCAGCTGCATCAAGTGCTTGGCGGAATCACATGTGAAGACAAGTGTCATAGTTGTAGAACGGTGCCCAAAAAGAAAGCTAAGAAGCATGACTCCCTAGCACCGGGCAAGAAAGGCCATGGGGCATCAGATAAAGGACTCAGTTCAGACCGCCTGGGCACTCTGGAGCCATGTTGACATGCGTTCCCAGTCAGAGCCCTTAGCCCCTTAAAGGACCCACCACCAATTCCTGGGAGCGGTACGGGACCCAAACTTTTGGCGACACTTGATGCTTTCCCAAGCTCCGTCAGCACCAAGAAAGCAGAGGTCTCTGCCTGCGCCGCCAGCACCATGTGTGCCACAGCAAGTGGCAAAGACTCCCTACAAGGGCAAGCCAGGTATGAAGACCCCCCAGAGGACAGTGGAGCGTCACCGATCCCCTGAGCCCTGTAGAGTAAACTGTTTACAGGTGCAGGTGTAGTATTTGACTGAAACACTTCAATCAGTGCTATCTAAACCCCTGTATTATCTTTCGACATTCATGTGAGATCCTGTCTCTTTTTTTCTTTTCAATGTAAAACCATTATTGTTGTCAAAAACTAGGCCTTTGCTTGCACTGTTTAATGGTAATTATTCCCTTTGTACACAAATTGTTCCGTCCTCTTGGAAAATATGATTCTTGTGTCTATAGTTTAATTAAAAAAAATGAGTAAAGGAGTTACATTTCCATTCTTCTTGTGTCAGACACTAAGGATTTAAAACATCCTTAACATGCTGCCTGTGTGTGTGTGTGTGTATTGTGTAAACTCTTAAGTAGTCTGTATGTTTTGGTCTGAAGAGTTTTAAATATAGCTTAAAAAGCTCATTTTTTTTCTCTTAGGGCTGGTGTAGAGGTACTTTTCAATGAACTGGAAGTACCTGAGGAAGAATATTCCTTTGGCAGATCAAAGATATTCATCCGCAACCCAAGAACGGTGTGTGAACAAATCTTTTCCACCACAGAATCTAAGTCAGTGCTTTTGAGGGAAGCATGGGGTTTTCCAGACCTGGCACTAAATAAATAAAAGGGAACTGGGTTGCTGAGTGGTGCACTTTAAACTCTGTCTTTCCAAAGTTTCTGCTCCCTGATTATGGTAGTGCCCATTTTTTTCAGACTGCTTTAAGCACTAATCAAAGAGCAACTTGCATGACGATTACCCATCAATAATGCTGAAGAATTTGCTGGATGACTAGTGGAGGTTTCTCCAAACACAATGTTCTGGTACTAGAGTGATAAACATTGTATAGAAATTGAAGTGATTAATTGCCGGCTTATAGGAAGACATTCAAAATAAATCTAAGTAAGGTTAGGAGGGAATTAAAAACCTATGAAGGTAATTGTCAGCAAGAGCCCAATATGTACCATAGTCTTTGTCCACTGAATAACCTCAGGATGTAAGGCGTACATTAATCAATACCACATTTATGTACAGTAATGGTAAGCCAGCCAAAGATTTCTCAAGAGGTGAAGTATGGGACTCAGGGAATTGATCCCTTTTTGTCATACTAGTTACGTTTTTGTGGTTTTCTGTCTTTTATTTATTTTTATTCTTTTTACTCAGCTCTTCAAATTAGAAGACCTGAGAAAGCAACGTCTAGAGGACTTGGCCACGCTCATTCAGAAAATTTACAGAGGCTGGAAGTGTCGGACACATTTCCTTTTAATGAAAAGGAGCCAGATTGTGATTGCTTCCTGGTGCAGGAGATACGCAGTAAGATGCAAGTTTTATTAAACAGGGGTTTCTTATTAGTACTTAATGATTGTTTTTCTTTATCCACTTTGATGAAAGAGATGCAAGTATCCAATTTTATGTCTGTATTTAGCACCAAAAATATCCACCAAGTAAACTGAGTTAAATAGGCTCATGGTGAAGTACGTGATCTGTGTGAAAAGGATTGTCAAGGTATCCTGGTTAGTTCAACCATTTGGAGACAGGCTTTCTCAGCACTAATGGTGGGACCGCTCTGTAGTTCAACAGACTTTGCACTGTGCAAAACTTTGTAGCATATATCAACAGGCAACCGATGCATACAAAAGTATAGTAATGTGTATGTTTATTGTATGTGAAATTCTATCACTGTAAGGTGTGTTTTGTCTTTTGTCTTATCTGAAGCCTTTAAATTTGAGGCACAAGAATGCTTGGGAGAGTCCCAATGATTTATCTTATTAGGTACAGCTCATAAACACCTGTGTTTAAATGGTTCTTACTAGTATAGTTCTAAGACCATTTCAAATTTTGTTGTAGACAGGATCTTCCACATCATTATGAACTGAACACAAGTGATGTAGCATTTTCAATCTTTTTTCCAGTTACTAAGAGAAGTTTTTAATTTCCTCTTGTAAAGAAATATACATTATCAAGACTTATGAAAGTCCAGGAGAAGGTTTGATGAAATAGCACTTCACACTGAAACAGAGCTCCTCTTAAATAAATGTTATGATATTGTTAAATTAGTGTATCCCAGATGATGCACAGTTTTTGATAATCATCTACGTGGCCTTGAAAGCCTTCAGTATTCAGTTCGATTGAACAAGGAGGTCAGTCAAAGATTAACTTGTCTTGGAAGATTAGAAAATATGTGGCTACTTATATCTCAAAATAACTCATTTACTGTCTTGTTACAACTGTAAAAATTCATTTCCAATACAAACTTGTCTAGTTTAATTCACTCCCTTTTCTTCAGCCAACATTAGGATTGGATTGCTTTACACCTATGTATCTACATTACTGAGTATACCAGTAGAGCTTTAATGATTTAAAAATAGAGTTGTCAAAGATGTAATTTGCAGGCCTGTTGATATAAGAAAATGAGAACAAAGGAAAAACCAACATTTGACCTGACCAAATCTGTGTGAACATTAGGAAGAATATTTCCGAATCTGTAGAGCTCTATTGGTTTACTGGAACCGTACAGCGGTCATTTTGTTAAAATGCAGTCATTTGGCTCCTTGAAGTGCCCCAAAAATTACCCGGGGGCAAACCTGCCCCTCTTTTTGAATATAAAGAGCATTCTTGCATCAGAACTAATGTGATTTGAGGCACAAAGAGGATCAGTGTTTGAGAGGCTGCATAAGGGGTGTACATCCCCTGCCTGAGTAAAGCTCAGGGTCTGGTGAGGGGATCGGCTGCTTCACAGAACCGAACCCGCCCATCACAAAGTATTGTCTGTGAGAGGATTGTGGGGAGGAGGTTGAAGCTACAGTAGTGGCCATGGAATGACTCCTTAGCTTTGTGGCATGTGAGGAAGGGTTTCTAACATCTAGACATCTTGATTAGCAATTGAAAAGGGCTAAACTAGAGCCTGAATTTTAAGGTTACCTTCAGTGGTGCTGTAAAACAGAATGTTAGATTATCTTGAAATTTCCATTAGCAATATCAATCTTAAAGGAACAATGCAAGATTCATTTCCTCTTACCCACACCCGGCCCTCAGCAGAGCTGACCAGCACAGTTTTTTCGGACTGGGTGCTGAGCTGAGTATTTGGCCCTTCATGTTGCATTGCAGAACCTTCGGCCTGTTGCTGATAGGGTATTAGATTAACCAGCAGTTTACTAGAAAGTAAGGATCTTATTGATCTTAAGAAGAAGATGTTCAGCTGTTCAGGAAATTGGAATGAGGGTGTACATCGAACTGAGTTAGGTGGATAGCATTCCAGTCCGGCATCAGCAAACTATCTTTTTTTAAACTATTATCAGTACTGATACTGTAAGAGGGCAATGGATGTGAAGAACAACAGAAGCCATATGATTGTCAATGGCAAGCTCAGCTGACAAACTGGAGCAAAGCGTTTGTGACAATCTGAACAATTTTGTTGGTGGGAAGGATGACAAAACAGTGACTGTTTGTATTTAATTCACATAACTTTCCTTTGTTGGCCAGGAAGTTAGTCTTTCTTTGTGTATAAAGTGGCTTTGTCCATGTACTCTGCTGTCTGTGTGTTTGTTTCCTACTGAGTTAGATGTGAAATCCATACCCTCATTTGTGTTCAGAAATTAACCCACTCTTCTCCATTAGTTTTTTGATTAAATTGCAATATGAATATATTTGTTAGATGTTACTAAAAAGGTTTTGATGTAAAGCAATTTTAAAACCACCTTTCTCTGCTGAACTGTATTTACTGATTTTTAATACAGCAACAAAAGAAGTATCAGAGGATAAAGAGTTCGGCCATTGTAGTACAATCTTACATCAGAGGATGGAAGGTGAGTTTGACATCACTGAGCAGTGACCGCCTTGGGTTCTGCTAGCCTAGGCTAATAAAATTTGAGGATGTTGGGCTCAGTTGAGGAGAGATGAGTGGTAAGTAGCAGATGCACTCTCTGATTTAGAGACTTTCAAATCATAGACAAAACTGAACACAGTTTTATAAAGTTTATGGGTCAGCCAGGTCCTGGGTCAGATTGTCCTGAATTCAGTTGTCTGTGCCTGCTGGGGATGTGGGAATGCTCTTGATATAAGTATACTTGGCCCTTGGAGAGAATGTGTCCTGTTATGCCACCCTGTCTTCACCCCCAACTTGTTGTGGTATTGCCTCTCTTCAAAGAATCCTGTCCAGTGCTCTTGAAGGAAGAATTGTGACCATGACACACACTATAAGGAGCAAGGTGATAAAAATGAGATTTCCTTAGTGCTCAGACAGGGACTGGAGGATATCTGAAATCTTACACCTAAAACCTAGTTTCAGGAAAGAGGTGAGCCCACTTTTTATCTTGTGGGGAAAAAATCTTGGCATCTTAGTATTGTTATATCCTTCACGAAGTAAACTCTTTGTGTGCTACAAGGGTAGTCCCAATAGTTGTAGGACAGGTGCCAGTGTAGCTATTGCATGGCCTAAAAGAATTGAGAACATGAAATTATTTGTGCAAACTCAGATTAATAGTGGTTTAGCGACCCAGATATAACCTTGGTTCTTTATATTTATGTAGTTGGTCCTTTCCATATGAGGTGTGTGTGCTTGTCACATGCACCTGTGCCGGAAGTTTTTCCCTTAGCAGTTTCCATAGAGGAGTGGCTCTGGTGCCCTCTGGAGTGGCACCTACATGGCACAGTATAAGGGGCACCACTAGCTTCCGCCGCCCTCAGTTCCTTCTTGCTGCCAGTGATGGTGTTGGAACATCTGCTGGTTCGGCTAGCATTGTTTCATTCTCTGTTCTTGCAATCATTGAAAACCTGTAAAATAGTTGTGTATATAGTTAGTAGTTTCTTTGTTAAACCCTTAGTAGTAGTTCTCAACTCTTTGTTATTTCTGACTGGGATTCAGCCAGGGGATGGGGCATGCCCTGGTCCCCAGACTCTAAGCCCTGCGATCTCTGCAAACAGCCTATGCCCATCAGCAATCCATGTACCAGCTGCCTAAGATGCTTAGGTGAGGGGCACGTAAATTATAAGTCCCGTATCTGCAAGTCCTTTAAAGCTAGGACGAAGAAGGAGCGCGATATCGCTCTAAGAGCGCTTCTAATAGAGTTGGCACTTACTCCGGCACCGGAGCAGCAGTCCGACTCCACACCAAGCACCGTGGCCTCCGTGCACAGTGCTTCGCCAGCACCATCCACGAGCTGGCACTACTCTCTGTCCACGGCTTTGGTCATGAAACAGAAGAAGAATGTGAAGGGATGATCTACCTCCCACAAGGGAAAGGAGAGGGTTGGAGGTGAGCCACCACCCATGCTGGGCAGCTGAATGCCCCCTTCAGGAAGTCGAGCCCCAGCTCAAGTCGAGTGGTGCAGCCCATCCTGTACTTTGCCTGCGACTCCAGATAGCGGTGCAGGCCCCAATGAGCTTCAGGTGCCATCGATGTGCGAAGCCCTTCAGGCAGCCCTGACACTCCTGGGCTTGCCCACATTGGCTCCAGCAGTACCATAGTCTTCGGGGAAAACCTGCTTTGGGATCTATGCGTGTGTCCTCACCTCAGTGGCACCGTTCCCTATCGAGAGAGATGTCCCGCCATCGCTCACCTGTGCCAAGCCAGCATGCCTCAGAAGGAGAGAGGCACGCTCAGTGGAGCTCTCTTCAGTCCCCGCACCGGGGACACTGATTGAGGGATTCCAGGTGTTCCTTGCCGGTGGATTGGTGCAGACCCTCTGGGGCATGTGCCGCCTAGCAAGATCTCCGAGACTGGTCTCAACCATCTCCAAGGGCCCAGTACCAATCAGGGAGCAGAGACTGCTGATCACCCAGCCATCACTGCCCATCTCTTAGGAGATTGCCCTTCTTAGGAGATTCCTCCCAACAGCTGGCCTGTAGTGGCTCCCGGTCCCGTTTGACGTCTGTGTCTGATGCAGATCTGCTGAACGCCATTGGGCTCCGAAACCCCAACCAAGATGCCTGACTCGCTCAGACAGGTCGGCTTTAGGTCACAGCAACTGGCACCAGTCAGACAGGAGCCACTGTGCTGCCCATTCCTGGTCACCCACTACTTACAGTGATGCTGGCATTGATGGCATTGAAACTGGTTCATGGCCCCAAGTGCAGTGGCACCATGGTACTTGTGGAACCCTTGGGGGTTCACACAACCTTCCCAGGCTGCCTGATCAGTGTCGGGAATCTGGGAGAGGCCAATAGCCTTGGTATCCCGTCCCCTTATGGTGCTCGAGACTTCGGGGCATAAGACTCTGCAAGTCCAGGAGGATCCAGGGGAGCAAGCTGCTGGACCATCAGTGGATATAGAGGTTCCCGGGGCACCGGCATCGTCCTCATCATCACCAGACAAGGCTGTCATGGGGCCCCCTCACCCAGTTCCTCAGGATGATGCCAAAGCGCACCAGAAACTTTTGAAGAGAGTCACTTCCAACCTTGGGCTTTAGGCAGAGGACTGGAAGAGCCCTCGGACTCTCTGATGTCCTCTGCTCCTCGACTCCTGCCAGGATGGTCGTACCCCTTCAAATCACTGGTGCCCTGTGGGAGACCCCCTCTTCCCTGGCTCCAATCTCTAAGAGGGCTGAACACAAGTACTTTGTGCTAACCAAAGGGCATGAGTACTTATACTTATACTCCCACCCTGCCCCCAATTCCCTTGTGAGGTGGTTAACCACAAAGAGAAGCAAGGGCAACCCGGGAGAGGCAAAGGCACCCCCAAAAATAAAGACTCAAGGAAGTAGGATCTCTTTGGGTGTAAGATTTATTTGTCTTCTAACCTTCAGCTAAGAATGGCTAACCACCAGGCCCTCCTTGGCCGATATGACTTCAATATGTGCCAACCCATGGCCAAGTTCGAAGGGTCACTCCCCGAGGCTTCCAAGGAGTTCTGAGCAATCCTTGATGAGGGCACAACCATGGCCAGGGTGGCCCTCCATTTGGTGTCAGATGCTGCAGACGCTTCTGCCTGCACCATGGCTTCTGCTATCTCCATGTGGTGAGCCTCTTGGCTGCACCTCTCTGGGTTGTCCACTGAGGCTCAGCAATCAATGCAGGACCAGTTCTTCAATGGCTAGGCCCTATTTGCGGAGCAAACAGACAGCAAGTTGCAGTTCAAAGCTCAGCAGCCACAGGGCCAAGGGAGTCAGTCTTGGCAGGACCAGCCCCTACAAGTGCCACCCGAGCCACCTGCCTCCACCCTCTGCCCAGTCGGACTTCACCTGTAATAAGCAGGGGGCCAAAAGGTCGTTTTGAGGGTGTGCCCAGGGCAACCTACTAGACTATTCGTCAGATCCGTCCTTCCCTGTGTTCGCCAACCGCCTTTCCCTCTTCTTCTCTGCCTGGATGGCTAAAACCTCAGACAGATGGGTCCTCAGGACAGTGAAACAGGGTTGTGCCATCCAGTTCCTTTCTACCACCCCCACCCTTCCCCGCTCCTCTTCAAGGACCCCTCTCACAGAGTCTCCTCGTGCAGGAGGTAAACGGGTGACTACAGATGGGTGCGGTGGAAGAAGTTCCTCTTTAGTACAGGAACAAGGGGTTCTTTTCCCGGTACTTAATCCCAAAGGCCAGAGGTGGTCTACAGCCCATGCTGGACCTGCAAGACCTCAACAAGTACCTAAAGAAGTTAAAGTTCTGCATGGTTTCCCTGGCTTCTTTTATCCCCTCCCTGGATCTGGTAGACTGGTATGCCAGCCTCGACTTGAAGGATGCATACTTTCACATAGCGATCTTCCTCCGGTTTACGGTGGGGCCCCACCACTACCAGTTTGCGGTTCTCTCATTCGGCCTGGCAGCAGCACTGAGTGTTTACCAAGTGCATGTTAGTGGTAGTGGCTTCCTTCAGGTGACGGAGCATTCAGATTGACCCATACCTCGAGGTCTGGCTTATCAAGGACAGCTCCAGGTCTCAAGTCCAAAGGGATGTCATGGTGGTTCAGGCCACGTGTCACTCTCTGGGCCTACTGGTAAATGACAAAAAGTCAATGTTAGTGCCAGTGCAGAGGATAGAGTTCATCAGAATGATCCTTAACTTGACCTGCGCCAGGGTGTTCCTGCTGCTGGAAAAGTTCCACACATTGACGAACCTCCACGTTCCCTCTGACTACAGCCAGGGTCTGTCTGCACCTCCTGGGTCACATGGCAGTGTGGTCTGCCATGCCAGGCTCCAAATGTGGCCCCTGCAACAATGGCTGGGGATGGTCTATTCCCAGTCCAGAGACCCCCTGGAAAAGATCGCTACCGTTCCCCAGGCGATACTTACCTCACTGTGATGGTGGACTGACTGCAGGACAGTCCTGGAAGGGGTTCCGTTCGACAACCTCCCTCACTCCATCGAGTTGCTGTCAGATGCCTCAGACCTCAGCTGAGGTGCACACCTCAGTGATCTCCAGACACATGGGATGTGGTCGCCAGAGGAGGCGAAGTTGCACATAAATGTCAAAGAGCTCCGAGCAGTCTAGCTGGCGTGCAGCGTTTTCCTGCCCCACCTGTCGGGCAAGGTGGTATGAGTCCTGACGGACAACACAGCCTCAATGTTCTACATAGACAGGCAAGGGGAAGCGCGCTTGTCGACTCTCTGTCAAGAGGCACTCCATCTTTGGGACTTATGCATCAGCCACAATGTCAAGAATATGCTGGTGGAACAGCTCAGCAGGGACATCTCCTCTTACCACTAGTGGTCGCTCCATCCAGAAGTAGTCTGCATTATCTTCCAAAGGTGGGGAATTCCCTAAGTGAACCTGTTTGCCACCAGACAGAACAGGAAATGCCACCTGTTCTGTTTTTGGCAAGGTCTGAGCAAAGACTCCCTCTCTGATGTCTTTCTCCTGTCATGGTTAGGGAGCCTGAGGTACCTGTTCTGTCCAGTTCCACTCATCAGCAGGGTCCTGGCAAAGATCAAGAGAGACAAAGCACAGGTTGTTGTGATCGCCCCGGGTAACCTTGCCAGCATTGGTTCAGCATGCTCATGAACCTGGCAGCGGCCCTTCCTTGGCCACTGCTCAACCGACAGGACCTGCTGTCAGAGGACCATGGTCGGCTCCTACACCCCAACCTCAAGTCTCTCCACCTCTTGGCATGGATGCTGTGTGGCAGGAGCAGACCTATTCAGAAGGAGTCCAACAGGTCCTCCTGGAAAGTAGGAAGCCTTCAACCAGACTGACTTACCTGGCCAAGTGGATGAGGTTTTCCCGCTGGGCATCTGCGTGTGGCATCTCTCCCTTGCATTCTTCTGTACAGGCTGTCCTGGACTACCTGCTCCATTTGAGGAACAAGGATCTGGCACACTCTTCTATTAGAGTGCATCTTGCGGCCAACTCTGGTTTTCACCTGCCGATCCAAGGAGAGATAATATTTTCCCATGACATGATGATCAGATTTTTGAGAGGGCTTGAGAGACTCTTCCCATAGGTACAGGTTTCTGTCCTCCAGTGGGATCTGAACTTGGTATTCTGTAGGCTCACTGGCCTGCCCTTTGAGCCACTGGGTTCCTGCTTCTTTTCCCTCCTGTCATGGAAGGTTTCATTCCTGGTGGTGGTGACACTGGTGAGACAGGTCTCTGAAATTAAAGCCTTGACCTCAGAACCACTGTACATGGTCTTCTGCAAAGATGAAGTTCAGCTGGGCCCCCGCCCGTCCTTCCTGCTGAAGGTGGTATCTACCTTCCATATGAACCAGGACATCTTCCTCCTGGTCTTCTGTCCCAAACTGCACAAGATCAGTGAAGGGAAGCGTCTTCATGCCCTGGATGTCTGAAGGGCCCTGGCTTTTTACTCAGAATGTACCAAGCCTTTCCATAGATCAGCTCAGCTCTTCATTGCTACAGCAGACAGGATGAAGAGCCTTCAGGTGTCCTCACAGAAGGTTTCCAATTTGATTACCTTGTGCATAAGAACCTGTTACAACCTGGCAGGGGTTCCACTGCCGCCAATTGTCAGAGCCCACTCGATGAGAGCTCAGGCGTCTTTGGTGACCTTTCTGGCTCACATCCTTATGCAGGACATCTGTAGAGTCACAGCGTGGTCCTCTGTTCACATGTTTACCGCTCATTATGCCATCACTCAGCAGGCCAGGGACAATGCTGGGTTCAGCAGAGCTGTGTTGTAATCTTCGTGTCCGTGAACTCCTACCCACCTCCAGGGGTACTGCTTTGGAGTCACCTAATAAGGAATGGACATGAGCAAGCATTCGAAGAAGAAAAGACAGTTACCTTTTCTGTAACTGATGTTCTTCGAGATGTGTTGCTCGTGTCCATTCCACAACTTGCCCTCCTTCCCCACTGTCAGAGTTTCTGGCAAGACGGAACTGAAGATGGGAGGAGCTGGCGGCACCCTTTATACCGCGCCATGCAGGCGCAACTCCATAGGGCACCAGAGCTAGTCCCTTACAGATACTGCTAAGGGAAAAACTTCCGGCACCAGTGCATGTAGTGAGCACACATCTAATATGGAATGGACATGAACAACACATCTCGAAGAACACCAGTTACGGAAAAGGTAACTGTCTTTTTTTGCATATAGCCATTGAATGCTTTAGAACAGTGGTTCTCAACCTTTTTGGGCTCAGGACCCATTTGTAAATGTTTATGGCCTGTTGTGACCCAGTAAATAGTCTGTGGGTGGAGGCCCTGGGGTGGTTTTGGTCAGGTCCTGCCCTCTGGTAGGGTGGGAGGGGAGGGTTGGTTCCTGCCTGTCATTCACCCACAGTGGCAGCTCCTACAGGCCCTGGGCTGTGGGGCTGGCTGGGTGTGGCTCTCAGATCTGGGCGTTGCAACCTCTGGGGTTGCAGCACCACTCAAGTTTGACCCCATCCTCCTGACTGGACCAAATGCGTATGAGTGGAGTTGTGACCTGGCTCCTGGTGTTGCAGTGTCATTTACTCAATTTTGGCCTATTCAGACTCCTGTCATCGTGACGCTGGGACTCCAGAGGTGGCAGAGCCAGGAGCATGGAGGCAGGCCCAGCCAGTCTTGTGGGACAGGAGCTGCCACATGACTCTTTGAAACATTGTGGTGATGCACTTTTGGGTCCCTGCCCATGGGTTGAGAAACCCTAATTTAGAACATAAATGTGCTAAAGCTGATCAGAAAAGCTATTTGAGCTATAACTAAAAGGCCCATAACCTCTGAGTTACTGAAGTCCTCAAATCATGATTTAAAGTCTGCAAGGTTACAGAGAATCTACCGTTTACTCTAGTTCAAACCAGCAAGTGACCTATGCTCCACTCTGCAGGTAGCTCGAGTTACCTACACTTGATTTAATCTTCAAATCAGCCTAGCTCTACTGGGAGTGGCCACACTGCCAAATAACCCCTGAGTAGTACAGAACAATTTGATGAGCCATAAAACATAGTAGCAGTCCCCCAATGCCTTGCTAGCTTCAGCATCATCAGCGTTTGGGCTTCAACTTTCCTTACCTCCCCTTCTCTCTGTGAGATAGCTAGGTTAAGTTTAGAGGACCACTTAACAAGAGCCAGAGATTTTTTTTTTTTTTGTCTGTGAATGAGAGCTGGGATAAGGGAAACACTTGAATTATAGCTTGAACTGACACTGGAATGAGGACAAGCCCTAAGTGCCAGCAGCCTCTGAGGACAGACCAAAACAGTCACATTTGTGATTAGTATTTGTGTTATGCTGGTGCCTAGAGATGCTAACCAAGGCTGGGGCAATATTGTGCTAACCACTGCACAGACGCAGTGTGAGAGACTGCCTTGAAGAGGAGGCAGGTTGAGCTTTTTAAGTGTCAAAATGATTCAGGAGTACATATCCCATTGAAACTCAATGAGAGTTGTGTTCCTAAATCAATCAGGCTTTTCTGAAAATATCACCCACCAATCGAAATTGATGAGATAGATGAAGGGTGGAAGTGAAATATTGTCCCGATTGTACAGAGGGAAATTGAGGCACAGAGAAATCAACGACCCGTCCCAAGTCACATGGGAAGTCTGTGGCAGAGCCAGAAATTGAACCAAGAGTCCCAGTCCAGTGCAAGATCCATCCTCTCAGATCTGCACGTTATTCTGCTTGTCCATCTGCAAAATTTGAGGTTGTGTTGGGGTGTTTTTTGTTTTGTTTTCCTCCCTCTCAGATTTGAGCTAGAAAGGCACAATAGAGTGTAAATCATTTTGAAATTAAGTTAGGGTTAGAAATAAGAATATTACTTTTTTTTTTAATTGATCACAGGCTCGAAAACTTCTTCGAGAACTTAAGCATCAGAAGCGCTGTAAGGAAGCGGCCACAACCATTGCAGCTTATTGGCATGGTACCCAGGTAAGAAGATGCCAGCAAACATTCAGTGTTTCAAGGCCAGTGTTTGGAGCAAAGGTCCTCCAGAAAAGACAGAGAAATGTTTTGAATGGCTTAAACTACTTAACTTCCATTTCACTTTGCTGCACACATTTTAACAGTTGCAATCTGGAAAACCAGGACATACTTTTGTATTTATGGTTTTGTAGTGACTGGTTTCTTTCTTTCTCTATCTCTCCATTGGGACCTGCAGTAACCTTTTCTGCCCTAAACTTTTTCTATAACCCGTTTTCAAATACACCACAGGCGCGAAGGGAACTGAGACGACTGAAGGAGGAGGCTAGAAATAAACTTGCTATTGCTGTTATTTGGGCTTACTGGCTTGGATATAAGGTACTTCATGCACACGTTCCATGATTCTTTCATTACCCAAGAACACTCAACTTTAATCAGTAGTAAATAGTGAGGATTAATAACTAATACAAGTGACCTAGTAGATACTAAAGCATGATCCTTGATTTTTCCCATTTCTATTTATGCCACACTTAATAAATCTAGCAGCATCCTAAATGTTTGTCTTGTATATTAGGAAATTCTAAGCATGCCCAGCCAATAGTACTGATTGCTTACTAACAAATCATTAGACTAGATTAAAAATGATTAGAGTGCAGCAAGGTCAAGTTAGACAATGCATTTGAACTAAATGTAAATGTCCCAAGCATGTGTTTTTCTGTTAAGTGCTTGCAGTGATACACATCTAGATTTCTTTTAATTGGATTGTGTATTCTGTGACCTAAATTAAACAGGCTCCTTTTCAATTCAAAATAGTACATTTTAAAAATGTCAACATCTTTTGTTTATAATTTGTACAAAATCTGAAATCAGTTTTGATTGTTTCTTTGGTTGTGTAAGAGAAGTCCAGTATTGCAAATTAAGTACAATATTATGACCCAAATTTGAGAAAATGATGTTAGTATGCAGTTCTCAATTTATGACCCTCAAAAAATCCCAGGAATTCCAGCATCAGCTGTTTGTTTTCAGAAGCGAAGTCCCACTGAAAGATTCTTGCTAATCCCTGGCTGCAGTTTTGGGTTATGTGAACATTTGAAATGTTGTACACTAGGGAATAATGCTGAAACAATTGTTTTAATTAACCAAAAACTGTTTATTGACTTAGAATTTGTATTCAGTCAATTAAAATTTTAATGTAGCCCAATTACTTGTATCCTGCTTTATATGTGCTATCAAAACACCTTGCGAGTTAAATGAGGAAAGAAATATCTCTAATTCTAGTAGCATGCTAAAATACAGCAGAAGCACAATGCTGAGCTTGATCTTAGCCGTTTTATTTTGTCTAAGAAATTTATTTCTTAGAATGGAAAGGTAACCCTGGGAATCAACATATAAACATCTACAGAATTTAGCTCCTAGGAGATCTTTTTATTTCTAGTTTGATCTTCAGGTGTCAGAGAAAACTGTTAAAGCTGTCATTATCAGAGCATATTTACATAAAATAAATGGAGAACAAAATTTAAGTCTCGCTATCTTGTCCTAACTAGAGTAGTATAAATGTTATTTATATTAAAATATACATATTTAAAAAATCATGTTTATTATGGTACTTGGTATCAATATATAAAACAATTGATTAAATTGTTAATACCATAGTGATAAGTCCTTCATGCAGAGTAATAGCTCAGCATCAGTATTGGCAAACTGAAGTAGAGTAAAGATGTATTTTTCTATTAAAAAAGGACATGACAAACAAAAATGCAACATTAATTCTATATTACGGTACCTAATAAAATATCTTGCACGTTGGTTTATATTTTTATTGTACAATTTAGTAGGGTGTTTTTTGATAAAATTTAGGGTGTTTTACATAAAAATGGTTTAGTAGGGTGTTTTAGATAAAAATGTGCTTACCATGCCCTCAGGCATAAACTTAATAGTAACCAATTTAATTTGGCCCATCAGAGTTATAAAAAAATTTTCAGTATCTGGCAACTTCCTGTCATCTTAGGAAACTCTCTTTTCCTAAGAGGGAAATTAAAACAGAAGCTTCAGGAGCCATCTATCTCCAGTGATTATTTTTGTATTTGTTTAAGTTTTTTATTTTATTTTTTTCAAAAACTGTAGAAACAAGGTAACTCAAATTCCTTCTTCAAAATTCAGGCAGATATTGACTATGCAGTGTCCTTAGCATTAGCATGTCATACACTGAGAATTTGAATGTGTGTACCATCCCAAATGAACTAAAATGTATCCTTTATAAAGGCTTAAATTAATGGAGAATAGCCTTTATTATTAAATTGGAAGAGGATCCAAAAAGTGCAGCTGGCAAAAGTGGGTGTGGATTCACAGTTCCCTCAGTATACCTAACAAGATATAAATACTGCAAGTACGTAGCTGTAACTACTATTACTGTTATGTCCTATCCAAACCAATTGAAGCTACTTATTTGTTGGTCTTGTGTCTTTAAATAACTGAACAAATAAATTTACTAATACCTTCTGAAATGTAAAAAGTGTAACTGAACAGAATCTCATGTCTTTATGTATAGTACTTCGGAATTTTGCTTGCCTAAACAAAGACTATAGATGAAATTTATGTAGTTGTCTCCTTGTTTTGCACGTGATGAAGTCATGCTTTTTGGTGGTATGACATCACCAATGTCTTCATCGTGTGGAGAATCAGAAAGAGAAAGAGATCATTTGCTAGACTGAAGAAAAATATATACTGGAATCTTAACTAAACCTCAGAAATAAAAGTTCTAAATAGTGTGTAAAATTGTGTAAGAAGGATTCTTAAAAGTTGTGACTAGGACCAAAAATAAATCATCATTTAAATTGTTAGTTAACCATACTGTGCTCAGGCACTTGTCATTGGAGGAGTGAAGTGTATAGTGTGACTTCAGTTATTCTTCACTTTCATAAATATCGCTTTGGTCTTGTTACTGGAGGGAAAGCTCTCCATTAAAATCAAGCATCAGACACTCAGCGTTGATGATTTGCAGACACGCATGGCAGACATTACACAAATGTTCATAGGAAATGATGGAGCCTGTGTAATTCCTACGTTTTGTATTAGTGAAGCAGTTTAGAGGCTTGTATTGACCGCATTTGTGCCTTAACACCATTTTCACCAATGGTTTATATGCTGTTCTTCCATCTTTCTATATCTCATTCATAAATCGGCTGTTCTGTCTGGGAGGATCTTTTTCCTGGTCATTGTGCTATCTGCATCGGGCTGTCTCTTTTATTCACTATCTAAACATTTTAGGCTCGAAGGGAATTGAAACGCTTGAAGGAGGAGGCTAGGCGTAAGCATGCTGTTGCAGTCATTTGGGCTTACTGGCTTGGACTGAAGGTACTTTCTCAACCACTCCCTTGTGTCAACAATGAACTCAATAAAGCGTGGCGTCTACTAACACATATTAAACTATTAATTGTGTGGGATCACTAGCGAGCATGATCTTAGTTTTGCTTAGTTTTGTCATGGACTTTTTTTTTATTGAAAAAGCCTTAATCCAAAAATGTCTGTTAAATGAGACGTGGAAACCTTTTTAACAATTGTTACATTTACAGCTGTCTTTAATCTGAGGATATTCCTTGTTTTATCAGATGTTTCAATTTTCAAGTGGAAGATAAAATACCAAAAATGTTTTTAATTAAAGGGACAATATCATGGTGGTTGACTTAAAATTTGACCTACGTTGGCATGGATCGCATCTGGAAAGATTACAAACAAGTATTTTCTTTTCCTGACCTATTCTTATGGTGGGGAGTAGTGTGTGACTATTTAACTGTCATTGCTGCTCATTTTAGACCTACTGATATATGTGGGATAGCCAAAGTGTGACCTAGAATTAAGCATAGTGTCCAGTCATTTTCATTTGAGTTGTTTTGATGATGCAGCATTGCATGCTGTGACATCTATTCAGTGGAGGCCAGGCCTTCTTAGAAAAGTTGAATGATTACAATCTGTTAACTCCATTTTTTCTATATCCTTCTGCATTGAGGATTCGTTGGCAAAAGAAAATACATTTGCAATCTGTAAAGTGTAGTTCTATTCTGTAAATAGACTGTGAAAATGGCATTTTGCAGGCCTCCATGTTTGTGTCACAGTAATTACCTGTCACCTTTTGCTTAATTTACAAGAACAAAAGTTTTAAGCTGCTGTCCTTGAGCACTTAGATCTGAGAGACCAGATGAGTGTTTTTGGCTTGATCGTTGTCACCAGTAATAGAGATTTTCTTGCCCAAACCGGGATTACACAAGTGTAAATGGGGACAGGTTTCTCCAGTTGAAACTTTATTGACAGTTCTGTTGGTGATGCATAAGTCATAACTCTTCAGACGTGTTCTATTGTGTGCTAACATGGATAAAATGTAGTGAAAACTAATTGTCACTAAATTAAATTAAATGTGACTCAATATATATATGGGAAGGAGAGCAGAGGATATGAAGGTGCCATTTTTAAGAAGTCACTCTTCAGATTAGAATCATGCTTTACTGCTGTCAAGGTAGGTCAGTTTTTATGATTAGAAACCAAGAGAATGTCCCTTCTAGGAAGTCAAGAACACTACTGTATATTGAGCATCATTTTTTAAATGAAAACTAACTTGAATAAAGACAAAACCTTTAACATGTTATATGGTAAGGGCATGCCTTTGTCTGTATATGCTATGGTTTTGAAGGTTTTATTTTCGGCAGAAATGAACTCATCTAATGGACTCATTCTTTGGAATATGAATACACACTGTGAGTTCCATGGCAAGATTCTAGCTATGTATAATAATTTCTACACCAATTCTGTGTGATTTGTTTGCCTGGTTAGATACCTGTTTTCTTCCAACATGTTTGTAGAGGGAAGCTTTTGAGTTAATAGCTTTTAAATCAAAGCACTTTCACCTATTTGAATCATGATCATTAGTATTTTGAAAAATAGAGCTGGATCAAAAATTATTTTTGATTATTTTTTTTGTTTATGGTAAATACATGAGATTTTAATAGCATGTACAGTACTTCCCAGATTTGGAGTTCTCTAGTACTGATCTGCCAAGGAATTATATTATTGCTGGCTTTCCTACTGTGCCAGGATGGAGAGAGAGAATGAGTGTGTGTGTGTGTAAGCTTAGTTTTTAATGAGAATATTGTAACACAGACAACTGCTCATAAAGAGTAATAGCAACTCTGTTTTTAAGGAGTACCTGTTAGAACTTGGTAAGATTTGGGACCCATGTATTACAAGGAAGTCACCTTTTTAATATTTTTCAGTGACTATTGTCAGACTGGGATTCAAGGTGTTAATCTGTTTATAGGTGGATAATATCCTGTGCTAACGTGCCAATAGTGATTTGTGTGGTAATTAGAGAAGGCTAAACCTTAACAGCATAAGGAAGATATTTGTAGGGGGATGGATAGCTCAGTGATTTGAGCCTGCTAAACCCAGGGTTGTGAGTTCAGTCCTTGAGGGGGCCATTTAGGGATCTGGGGCAAAATCAGTACTTGGTCCTGCTAGTGAAGGCAGGGGACTGGACTCGATGACCTTCAAGGTCCCTTCCAGTTCTATGAGATAGATATATATCTCTATATGTTTTACTGAACATTTCTGCAATTCATTTAAAAAAAAACCCATTGTAGAACTGAAGGGAAAAAATCCCTTATTAACTGAAGAAGAAAAGAAAAATGTGAACGGAGAAAGTTTGGAGAGAATGAAGCACTTTAAATACTGTTAATGCTGTTAACGTATCTCAGTAATGTGTGATTAAAAAGGTTTTTTTCCCCCCCAGTGTTGTTGTTTTTTTTTCATGACAACATTTGAGAAATTCTTCTTTTCAAAATGGTGGCTTAGAGTCGAGCTGTGTGAGAAGCTCAGGACTGGAGAGATGGCTGGCGGCATGGGGCTATGTGAACCTTTTGTGTTTTGGCTAATGTGGGTTTTCACCCCCGGCTTTCACTTTGGTTTTGGTTCAGATGAATCCAAGAACGCTATGCAAAATTTGCCAAAACCACTCAGCTTGCTGTGTGGAAAACTATGCAAGACCATAGCCATTTTTCCTGATTTCCACTAAAAACTTTAACAGATTTGCTTCTAACCCAGCCAAGGCATGCAAAAAAGTTCATGAATTTCAGCTAACTTTTCATGAATTTTGGGCATTTCACAAAAGTCCAAATAAGGTGTGTTGTCTCAATTTTGGTTTCAAATGTGTAATAGTTGGAGAGGTTAGTGGTAATACCAGAGGTTTCTCAGTTTTCTACCTTAAAGTTGCTTTAAAAATCATGTATATAAAGTACACCGCTACCCCGATTTAACACTGTCCTTGGGAGCCAAAAAATCTTACCACGTTATAGGTGAAACTGTGTTATATCGAACTTGCTTTGATCCGCCGGAGTGCTATATCAGGTCACATTATATCGCGATAGAGGTGTGGTACCAGAAATCTTTTAATGATTACTCATGATTTTTTCTGCCAAATTTTATTTCATGCGTCTGACCCTAAGCAAAATTAATCTGTTTTCTCTGCTCCTTTCACAGTCACCAGTATTTTTTTTTAAGAGCACTTGTATGAAAAATTTAATGTATAGTACTTTCCTTCTGAATTCACTTTATCATTATCTTTATTTATTTAGGTTTATAAAATACACACATCAATAAACCTCCAAGTGCATGTACAGAAAAAAATCCTCCCATCAATTAACAAAATACTTCAGAAATTGACCGAGTGGCAATTAAGATTCAATAAAATCCTTATCACTAAAAGAGCTCCACTCTCTTTATCCAGGCTTACAGCTGTGAAAATATTTTCAATATGCGATAGACTTAATCATATTTGACAGTTGTAAAGATAATGGAAAGTCCTCTACTTTTTTTTTTTTTTTTTTTTTTTTACAGTATCACTTTTAATATAGTTCTTTGCAGCTTTAGGCAACTTTTATCTTTGTCTGTAACCTATTTCCCACATCTTGAATGTGCCTGATTTTTCTATGGTTTCCGTTGGCCACACTTGTAACTTCACATTTCACTTTCTTAATGTACAATGCGTTGTTAAAACCATTTGTGGATAAAAGTTAATTTGTACATATTCATTCTGAAGGCTTGTTTAATGTTTCAGGTCCGTAGAGAATACAGGAAATTCTTCCGCGCCAACGCTGGAAGGAAAATTTATGAATTTACACTTCAGAAAATTGTAAGTACCTATATACATTATAGGTTAATATAAAATTTTGTTTTCTAGCATAGCCAGAAGTGTTAGCTGCATGAGTGTATTAATATTTTGTAAAGTAGTCATCATACTACAGAGGTGATAGCATGACCATTTAGTTCTTTATGTTGTAAAGAAGGGATATTAACATGCTTTGAATTTAAGGACATGGGCAGCCTACACCTAAAGCATCATCAGCATTTCTCAGTAAATTTAGCCTCCCAAACTTGTGAGCAGGCTTAATAAATGTAGGAGTTGCAGTTAAATAACAACACTTACTGTTGAAGAGCACCTGTCATTTCTAGATTGTTTCAGTATCTTTACTGGTTGAGATTAATAGAACATCTTGCTTCCAATTTATCACAGATGCAAAAGTACTTCCTGGAAATGAAGAATAAGCTGCCTTCTTTGTCACCAATAGACAAAAACTGGCCAGCAAGGCCGTACCTCTTCTTGGATTCAACTCACAAGGAATTGAAGAGGATTTTCCACTTGTGGAGGGTAGGGTACATTTTGGTCATATGATTTGAGTGCCTCAGTTTTGTTTATGGAGGATGTATTTTGAGGAAATATTTGCTACAGTGTTAGCCACTAATTTTTTTGCACAAACTTTGTTTTTATCATTGTATTTGGCCTTCCAGACATAAACATACATTACTCTTTTTTTCCCCAACCACTGAAAGGACTAGGTAAAGTGTATTACTTCCCCTCTGCCCGGATCTCAATTTAATATGAAGTGAATATGCATAACTAGTAGCTTATAGTACTTATGTTCATATCCAGGGCTGGTGTTCACTCAGTCTAAAACTGGAAATACTCAGTGGAATATTATGCATGTGAACTGTGGTTAGCTAAAATTTGTTTTGTACCTGTTAATGGAGAAAATGGCGAGAATCTTTTTAAGTGCTGACAAGACACTTTGTGAGCACTCAGCATCCATAATGATCTCTTTGCAACTATGCTATTTTCTGCAAATTGTCAAGGAGAAAGATTCTCTTGTAACTTTTTAACATGGTAAATTGGGAACATGCTGAATTCTGCAAACAGTTCTAAATTCTTCAGCCATACTTTGATAGTTATGTATATTTGTGTGTGTGTATTAATAACTATTGGTAATTATTTGATGATGTTTATATTCTAAATTGTGTTTGCTTTCAGAAAGTTGAGTTAATGCTGGAAGTAGGGGGCCCCACTCAAAGCAACCCCAGGATGAAACATTTATAGCAATACAGTTCTACCTGCTAAAAGGAACAGCCGGATCCTGATTATTGTATCAGTTATGTAAAGTGGCTGTGTTGTAGTACATCATGGTAAAAAACAAACAAAAAAAAAAACGGGGGCAAAAACCCCACAACAGAAAACACACACCTTTGAAGCTTTGTTCTTGTGAACTCCTACAGAGGAGTATGGTTGGGATTTTAGCTGACAGTACAGTCAGCTGACCATATATACTTAAATGAAATACTTTCTTTAAAATCACCTCTGAGTCTAATATAATGCAGTGGTGTGTAGAGCAGGCAAAGACTGAAATGCCTCAGCTAGTGGTTGCTGTGTTACCATGGCATGTAGGGATGTAGTTGAGTCACTCCAGAAATATACTAAGAATGTGTACCTTAAGCAATAAGTGAATAGTAATCAGTGATGGCTGCTGCATTAAACCAGATTTCAAAAAATGATTTATGATTCCTCTAAAATGTCATGTGTTGTAGTGTAAAAAGTACAGAGACCAGTTCACGGATCAACAGAAGCTTATATATGAAGAAAAACTGGAAGCCAGTGAACTTTTCAAGGACAAGAAGGCTTTATATCCAGCCAGGTAATGAGTTGTTATGGTACCACTACTCACAGTGTAAAAGAAAAATAATCTGCACCCATACTGCTAGTTGTGGATGTTTTTTGTAGACCAGTTTGCTAATCCTAAATGCCTTGAGAATTTTTTGTTTGTGGATTACTGGCTTGATCAAAACATGGAGGTCTCGTAGCTTATTTTGACAGTCTTACACAGTGAAATCAATTTGCTTCTAAATTAAATATTAAACTGCTGATTTTTGATGGTGTTCTGTTAGAATCATTATACCCAGAAACTGCCACCAGTTTTGTCAATGTAAACACTGAGGACTGTTTTCGTGCCAAGACCCCAAATGTAGCAGAAAGGATGTTTCTTTGTGTAATAAACATTTAGCGAACCTGCATAAGGGGACTGGATGCCTCCTTCTCATGCCTTGCTGATCTGGCAGTGAGTGCCACAACAAATAGCCACAGAACAAGGTGAAGGGGTGGAATTAACAATTTCACTCATAAATGAGGAAAAGGCCTTGGAGCCCACACTCTGCGCGAAGCTAAGTAGCCTACATCCCACATGAGAGAGAGCAAACCAGTGGAGTCCACTACTCCCTCCCGCCATCCCCAGCGATACCAAGCCATGGCTTGGCTACTCCATATCTGAGCATACAATACACATTGGTGCTAAGGGTCCCATCTCCCAGCCCTGCAGTAACACGGTGCAGATTCATTATGATTAATTATTTGTATTACCCTAGCATGAAACTGCATTAGTCATGGACCAGGACATGACTGTTCTAGGTGCTGTACAAGTACAGAATAAAAAAAGATGGTCACTGTCCCAGGTAGCTTACAATCTAAGTGTAAAAGAAGAGACAGCAGATAGATCCAGGGGAAGAGTACAAGGAAACAAGGAGGCAGAATTGGTCAGCTTATAAGCAGTGGTCCGCAGTGCACTAGCAGCATAACCATTAAGTTTTCTTTGGAGGCGTCACCGCAAAGGCATGTTTGAAGGAGGGGGCTTTGTGAATGTTTACAGGGATCTCCTCCCACCCCACCCCACCCCACCCCCCTCGCCCACCATGTGGGGCAGCAGGACAGAGCATGAAAGTGGTTGTTTGAAAATGTAACCAGTGGGGGATGGAGGCTGGCATCGTGGTATGCTCAGAGACAGGCATCAACCTTTAGATAGTGAATGAGAGATGACAGGGAAGGTGGGTATCCACACTTGAGTCGTGCGGGAGTGGCATTCCAGTACTTCCTCTGGTCCTGGGCCAGGCAGCTCCTTTCCGTCTCTGGCTGCAGGCTGTCATCTGAGCTGGCAGGTGCCGGGGGTTGGGCACTTAGCATGAAGGGAGCTGGGGCACTGCAGGCAGGACTGGGTGAGGGAGCTCAGGAGATGGAGCTGCTGGGAGCCTGAGGCAGAATGGGAGCCAGGCAATGTTGGGAGCTGGACAGCAGGGTCTCAACAGGGAGCAGGTCCTGGGCATAGGTAGCTGGAATATCTGTTGTGGAAACTGGCACATTAGCAAGAAAAGAGGAGATATTGTGTGGGGGGTGGAGGGGTAGGGGGAGGGAGGAAGAGGTGGAGACAGGACAGGCTCTGCAGAGAGTTACCACCTGCTCCCCAAACTTCTCCACTGCCCTTATCTTCTTCCTAGTTCCCCCCAGTTGCCCCCTGCTCCCCACTGCTCACTCCTGTGGCTTCCCACTGCCCTTCATTCTGGCCTTTTTTTTTTTTTTTTTTTTTTAGGACTCTCTTGTTCTGGTGGGGATAGGTTGTGAAGGGCCTTGAAAGTAAAGACAAGTGGCTTATGTCTGAGGCAGCAAGAAGGGAGTAGCCAGTGGAGGGCTGCAAAGAGAGGAGTGACAAGGTCAAAGTGACAGGCTAGGAAAATGATCTTTGCAGCAGCATGTAGGCCTTTCTCACTTGTTCAGGATTTGGACAATAAGAAGCAAACAAAAATACTTGCTGCTAACAGATTTGCTGTGGTCATTATTTAAGCTTAATTGATGCTAAAATATTAATGAAAAAAGTAAGCAGTGTTGGAATGTGAGAACTAGGCAATTTTGTAGTTAAGCATGGTAAGAAATATCTTTAAATGATGAAACTTGTAAAGCTTTTTATCTTCCCAAGGCCACGTTTGTTTGGTAATTATTTCTATTCCAGAGACTCTGTCTACTCAGTGATAGTGTCTGGGCTGGGTAAAATCTTACATATCTCTACAAATACTCTTATCAGTATTTCAGACAGGTAGAGAGGCCTGAAAATGCCAGGGAATTTCTGATGAGTCTCCAGTTGGTGCTATCTGTCCAGTTAACATTGCTCAAGTAATTGCAAGAATGTCTACATTTTTTCTTTGGGCTGCAGACATATTTGTGTTGTATGCAATAAAGCTGATAAAAATCAGTTCTGAGGCTCTCTAAAGAAGCTTGATTGAAATTTAAGTTATGATTGGAACTGAGAAACTAGAAGTTCAGTTTTCAGTGGAAACAAACCTTGTGGTGTCTTATTTTTGTATAAAAGTAGCTTGTGTTAGACTGTTCTCTCCAGCGTACTAGTCAGAATCTGAATGTGGAGAGATTTCTTGTTTGAGCAATGGGGAATTGATTAAATGAAAGCCAACACCCATTGTAATTAAATCTTCAACTCATGGTTCAGCCAGAATCTATATTTTATATTTTCAACCAAAATGCTTCCTAAATTCAGAATGAAATGAAACCATACTGATTAAAAACTTACAAAACATTTTCAGCTAATTTGTTTGTGTGGCAGCAGAGAGAGAGAGAGGTGCTAGTGTTTCTTGAAAACTTGTTTGGTTAAATATACTTCGTGTGCAGCACTGTTGCCTAAAGCAGGGCTTGAAAATCTGACCCAGTACTTAATAACTTAAGAACCTAGACCAATTAAGTCCACTAGCCAGGGTGAGAAAATGTGGTCTTCGAAGGTCCCCAAATTGACACTACCTGCATTTTAGAGGCATACAACAGTTGTGTATTAATGGGAAAGGTTATCAGCAGCCAACAACTTTATATTTAATACATTTAAAAATACGTTAATTGTAACATCTCTCTTTCTTTTCTTATACTTCCTTTTCATTCCAGGTTTCACTCAGCCTTTCTCCTTTCTTTCATATAATAGATCCTGGAATATCTTTTTCTTCACTGTATTCAAGCGTCTGTACCAGCTCTTTCTATTTCTCTTAACAATAGAGGAGGAGATCAAAAAACAATTTTTTATTTTTTTTTTTACTCTTTCCCACTCCTGGAAAAAGTGGAGGCTGCCATATTTCTGTGAGGGTGCTGTCCCTGGATCCTGGTTGGCACATCCATTTTTTTTTTTATGTCTGCCTCCAGTCAATAGACGACTGCCTGTGGAACTTCGAAATCCCTTTTGTGCAGGAAGGAAGAAGCAATGTTCACTATATCTCTGGTTGTGAGCTTCTCATGTAGGAAGAACAGTTCAAGACTGAAAAATGCAATATTATGCGTTAAAATGTACAGTTGAGGTTTTGGAAGTCAGAATGCTGTCAGATAGGACTAAGTAGGAGATAGATCCAAATCTGGCGTATATTCAGGGAGAGATTTGCAAAGGCACAGAGGACTGGTAGGCATCCAACTCCCATGAAAATCAGTGGGAGTTGAATGCCTTACAGATTGCTTTAGGCCCATTGGAAAATACCTACCAAAGTGCTGAGACTGGGATATTTTATATATTCTTGTGTTAAACATCATGCAACTAATGAAGTGGGAAAGTGTATGCAAGTAAATACAATACCCATGAATAAGGTCTTTGGGACTGCCATTGGCACCAATCCACCATTGTAAAGCCTACACCAAAATGTGACAGTTCTGGGATTTTTTACCTGTGCCCAAAAGTCAAATTTAACTTGAGTGTTTCTGTATTGTTTTGTCCTTCCACAGTGTTGGGCAACCATTCCATGGGACTTACCTGGAAATCAGCAAGAACCCCAAGTACAAAAAACTCAAAGATGCTGTGGAAGAAAAGATCATTATCGCTGAAGTTGTGAATAAAATCAATAGAGCTAATGGGAAGGTAATAAAATAGCACTGTTTAATCCCAAAGAGCATTCTGATGTGATAGGTCTTGTTGTAAATTAACATATAGGGCAATTTTATTTTTCCCCTCAATGATTCTAAAGGTAATAAAAAGCTTATTTATTCAATTTCCCCATCTGTTAAATGGGGATATTGATGCTTACCTCACTTGCAAAGCATTTTGAGATCTATTGATAAAAATTGCTGCATAAGAGGCAGGTATTAGTTATTAATTGATGGTAATATTCTTTCATAACTGTTCTTATTAAATTATCTATTTTAGACTGTAGAAGTGTGGAATTCTTTTAGGATAAGTATGTTTCTAATGTCCAAAAAATCTTTTTGTTTAGAGAAAATGCTTAGCTATGTATTAGGAGAATAGTTCTGAGATGATAATGGAGGACAGCATACCGTATATACTCATTTATAAGCCAAATTGAAGGAAAGAGAAGCACCAGAGAAGGGGGTTGGCTTATGAATGGGTATAGAGAGGGAGATAGGGGACACAGTCCCTCCCACCAACAGAGGCACCAGAGCCAGAAGGGAAGAGTTAGGGCCAGAGTCTCTCCACTTCTGGCCACTCTGCTCTCCCCCCAGCCTCCGAAGCAGCTGCAGCTCCGGGCCTGGCAGGCTGCAGCCGTGCCGCTCAGCCCCGCCCTCCAGAGCAGGCTGTGACCACTCTGCCCAGTCTGGGCCACCAGAGCAGGCTGCCCTGGCCCTCCCCAGATAAGGTGGGAAGGGATGGGATGGGGAGAATGGGGGGGGTTGCGGGCTAGGGGTGGGTTCATGGAGGGAGTGGTCACAGGAGTTACTCCCCTGAATTCTGGCTTCTCCCCCGCAAAAAATTTCCCCACCAGTTGCTGTTCCAGCTCATCAGGGTGAGCAGCTGGGACACTTTGTTTACTTAGGTTTACCTCCGTGCCTGCGGACACTCGAGGTAGACAAACCATCTCAAGCTGCTGGTAGGCTATCCTGATGGCCCGGGAGCCAAAGTTTGCTGAAGCTGAATTATAGGGTCGGCTTATGAACGGGTCATAAAAATTTTCCACTTTTACTTATCCATCTTGTGGAAGTCAGCTTATAAACGAACTGGCTTATGATCAAGTATATACGGTAATATTTAAAATATATAAACATTTTGGTACATATAGTGTGTGTACACAAATATATATGCTTGACACTGCATTTACTCTGCACCCAAAATTTGTTGATTTCAATAGACATTTGCAGTGCACAAGGAATGAAGAATCAGAGTTATTCTCATTTATATATGTATTCTGACTTTCCATTTTCAGATTGTAAATCTATAAACTTACAATTAAAAATATTGTGTTTATACATGTAAGCATAGGGGGCAAAATGAAGAACTGGGGGTGCATTAGACTTCTGGATCGATAAGAAGGCAGTTAAATAAAGGTGACCACGTTTTCAGAGATGATCAAACTGCAGCTCCTGCTGAACTTAAAGCACTCAGGTTTGAAAATTTGAGCCACAGTTCTTAGTTGTATAAACTATTTGTTTTCCTAATGGTTACTCTGTTGTGAAGTCTTCATTTCTGTGTTTGAATAGATAATGTTTTTCATTTTCTCATTTTACAGTGTGCATCCAGGATTTTCTTGTTAACAAAAAATAATGTCCTCCTTGCTGATCAAAAGTCTGGACATATCAAGTCAGAGGTTCCTCTGGGTGATGTTACTAAAGTGTCCATGAGCTCTCAAAATGATGGCTTTTTTGCTGTGCACCTCAAAGAGGTAGAGTTTAAATCTGTAATAAATTATCAAGCAAATGTATACTGTATGAGAAGAAATTATTTTAAAACACTAATTCTTGTGGTATTAGCATATAGGGTTAAAACAGCTGTCTAAACCTTTGCCACATCTATGAAGTGGTAGGTTTAAGATTACTAAAGACCAGGTAGTGGAACTGTTAAATAATGGGTGACAATTCGCTTGTGAAAATGAGACCTAGTGATTTGCTTCAGCCTTTTCAGGTTTTAGACTTTTTCCATTTGTAAAATGGCCCTTTCGTCTGGTTTTTATTCATAGTGAAAGCTTGTCCTTAGCTTTTTAACCCCTCGTATAGCTTTCCCTGACTCTTCAGTGTAACTGAAGTAGAATAAACAGATCAGTAAATGTGTTTCTGCTCTTTAGGGGAAGTAGGAAGTTTAGATTAAATATCGTCCCCTTTTTTCTTCTGAAAAAATGTATTAACTTCTATACCTAGACTTTTAAAAACTCGTTGAGAATATTTTTACCACATTTTTATTGCTCACTTCATCTTACTCTCTGCATTCTTCATCACTAACTTTGCCATTCATCCCCTTGATGGGCGCTCGAAGAAATTTACCTTATTATATCACTAATTTAGTTACCAATCTAAAAGAATCTACAAGTACTTTGTTTCTCTTCACTGATTGTAGAACCGTCTTAAAAATCTGTTCTTTCAGTGTTTTTCTTTCTTAAATGGAGCTGATAGCCTAGCTGTTTTGTTGAACAAATTCAATTCATATAGTGGTGCCCTGTCATGCCAGAACATCTTTTTCTATGTGCTAGTATCAACAGTTGGTTTCAGTTGCTATGATATAGTGTGAATTGCTGTGAGATAGCCAGCAGAGGGAGACTCAAACAGTACATTTCTGTAGGATCTACAAAGTTTAGTGGCTTTCCTTTGAGCTGAGGGGGAACCTACCTTGATAGTTAGAATCCCATGGAGCTTTCTTATCAGATTCTAACAGGTTTAAGGTTGCATCATATATGAAGCCCAAAACTTGGATGGCGTTCCTTTTTAACTTCAGCGTCAAAATACTGGCACTTGGTGGTGACTTCCTTGCTACCCTGTCTTGCCCAGTGGTGTGCTTTACTGGTATTTGATCCTTATGTTTTGCATTTTGGGGGGTGGCATAGGAAGGAGGGGTTCTGAAGTCTGCTTACCTATATAAAACTCTACAGGATTCCTCTGAGTCTATTTGTGCTGATACTAACTACATTTCTTTCTGTTCTAGGGCTCAGGAGCAGCTGGTAAAGGGGATTTCCTGTTCAGCAGTGATCACCTTATTGAAATGGCCACCCAGCTTTACCGCACCACGCTCAGCCAGACCAAACAGAAGCTCAACATTGAGATTTCTGATGAGTATGTTATTTTTTGCTTGTTTTTAAAAGAACATTTCCTTCAGCACAGCATGCTGATAGGTTCATCAGTCAAAAATGTAACCTTGGATAAACAAGGTTTATGTAACTGGGATTTTCTTCTGATGACAGAAAAATAACTTGTAATCAGGGATTCCAGTTTTCTGTTTCTATCTGTGTTCATTTCCAGTATTCGTTTTTGGCTATTTAGAGCCTTGAAACTTAGTAGAGAAATTCTTTGTTTTTTAGGTTTTGTTTGAAATGAGACTATACATTTGAGCAGAAATGCTATTTCATTATCAGTGAAATTAAATAAAAACAAATTAAATTTAAAACCATCTTTTACTTGTATAGATTTATGTTTTCACACTGTGTGTAAACCACATACATAAGCAGTTTTACATGCTGCTACTATGTGTGACCAAATAATGAATCAGGGAGAACATGACAGGAAACAATACAGGCTGTAATTGACAGAGACAAAACATTAATAGGATGTCAGTTCATCTGAAACATCTTTTACCTTCTTTTTAGTGTATGTTACTTAAAATTCCTGTTGATGTTTAATCAGTTGTTTGTGGCTTAAGCAGAAAACTGGAATCTCCAATTACAAATTGTGTCCATTGAGTTCTGTTTCATGTTTTGGTCTCTTGGGTAAGATTCAGAGTATCAATGTTATAAGCATGGAGTAAAGTTGCCCTGTAAATTAGCTTTTATTGATTAGGTGCAAGGTCTGTTAAGAAATAGGTCACCAGTTGTTTTTGGACTTAAGGCCTGATTCTGCCACATTTGCTCATGTGGAGTAGAAGCATACTCTGTGAGTAATGCCACTGATTACAGTGGGACTGCTCATAAAGTAAGGTACTATTCTTTTTGAATAAAGGAAGCAGAATCTGTCCTTTTTTCTTCAAGATGTGGGTGCTCCACTTCAAGTGTCGGTGCGTCCCGGCGCCTTTGATTGGAGATCTTCAGTAGCAGTGCCTGGTTGAGCCGCACATGCACAGGCGTCGTCTTGCGGCATTGTTGAAGTCTGCTTGGCGTATGCGCGTTTCAACCCCCTCAGTTCCTTCTCAACAGTCCTTGACTGAAGATGGAACTCGGGGGCAGTGCTGAACCTCTTCCCCTATTTTGAGAGAAAATTAGTTTTATTTAGATAAAACCTCTCCAGTTACTACGCTACCTTTAGATAGTTGCATAGAGCTCACTAAAAACAAACACCCATCTCTCCCCCCCCAAAAATAAAAAAAAATCCTAGTTTTTCTTAACCCCTCTTCCCTCTTTTGGAGTGAACTCCTCTACGGTCTCGTTCTTAGACCTTCTTCAGTGGCCACATTAAAGATGCCAGGGTCTTCTGGTTTAAAAAATGCTACTCTTGCAAGAACCTCATACCATGCTTGGACGGACATTCCTGGTGTGTCAAATGCCTCAGTGAGACACACGTCCCAACTAAGTGCGTTCACTGCAATAATCTAAAAAACAGAGCTCACAGAGACCTGCGTTTTAAAGATGATTCTTATGGAGAAATCCCTCCAACCTGATTTGGAGATGGGCGGAACAAAACCCTCTTCTAGGTGCTCTCCGACCACATTGGGACTGACCAAGAGCCCAGCACCACCCTGTCATGAGACGATGAAGAGAACCTCAACCTCCACAGACAGGGAACCGGGCACAAAGAAATGGCCCCAACTAGGTCCTTGCCAGCAGTGCCGACTGCCTCAGAGGTCAGCACCTGCGACATTCCCAACATCTCCAGCACCGGGCATATGGTGCAGAAATGTAAACAGTCAAGACTGCATCATGGCCAGGTCTCCTCCCGGGCACCACAGGTGCTAGCAGCCATGCCAGAGTCTGTGCCCACTCGACTCCACTCAACACCCTCTGAACACTAGGGATCTACACCCCTCCTTCCAAGCGGAAGAGATACCAGCTTTACCAGAGGTCTCGCCCGCAGCAATGCAACCACCCGTATTCCAAGCAGTACGGCACTAGGAGGTCCCACGGCAGGCCTAACAGGCATCAACAAACCCAGTGTGAACAACCTACCTCCCACGAGTTGGGCAACACACTGCAATTTTGAAATCTTGGTCAAGGGTCTGAGCGTCCACTCTTTACCACCAGCGCCTACTTGCCCTTTTGGCCATCACCTCCAATGCTTCCACCACGCATGGCAAAACATCACACAGGATTGCTGGGTCCTGGAAATAGTGCAGTGGGGCTACTCCATCCCCTTTATTTCAGGGACCCCCCTCACGAACGCCTACTTCAGGAAAAAGTAACTCACCTGCTCCTCTTAGGTGCAATGGAGAGAGTTCCAGCACAACACAGAGGGAAGGGATTTTACTCCCACTATTTCTTGAACCAGAAGAAAAGCAGAGGATGGCGACCCATTCTAGACCTGCGACGATTCAACAAATTCGTCCGCTCCCAAAAATTGAGAATGGTAATGTTGGGCATGATAATACTGGCGCTGGAATGAGGGGACTGGACACAAACTTCTATATTTCAATATACCCAGCACACAGACAATTCCTACGGGTCACAGTGGGGCACAACCATTTCCAACACAGAGTGTTCCAATTAGGTCTCTCCATTGCACCGCAGGTGTTTTACAAGACTCTCATGGTGGTAGCAGCTCACCTACACAAAGGATCATATTTTTCCTATACCTGGACAACGGCCTCATCAAGGGCTAGTCATACGAAGAAACGCAAACACAGAAAGCAACACAGTTGACCATCGCTCTTTTTCCAAAGGATCAGACTGCAAATAAACTTCCAAAAGTCCACTGTGACACTTTCATAGAGTTCATTGGGGCTTACGTGGACTTGACCCTCGCCAGAGCCTTCCTCCCACAGCCCAGGTTCCTCACTATCAAACACCTCATACACATGGTCTCCATCTGCCCAAAGATCGAAGCCAGAATGCATCTGCAACTTCTGGGCCACATGGCAGCTGCCACGTTCGTAGTGAAACATGCCAGACTACGCATGAGGTGCTTACAGGGCTGGTTGAGTTCTGTATATGAACCCACCAAGCACAGTTTCCATATGATGGCAACTCCACCTGCAAACGTGCTGAACTTACTGCACTCGTGGACAGAAAGGAAGAATATAAGCACAGGAGTTCCCTTTTGCCAGTATTCCCCCGCACTCATGCTCACCACAGACACCTCCCTGGTAGGTTGGGATGCATACCTGCAACATCACATGACACAGGCAGGTGATCTGCACCGGAGGCCTATCTGCATATAAACCACCTAGAACTCTGAGCTGTCAGGTACACCTGCCTTCACTTCCTCCCACTCATTCTAAACAAATCTATTTGAGTACTCATGGACAATACTGCATGCACGTTCTACATCAACAGACAAGGAGGGAGCAAGATCACACTCCCTGTGCATAGAAGCCTTCAAACTTTGGAACTGGTGCATACGCCATCGCATAAACATCACGGCTTCATACCTACCGGGGTGTCAGAACACCACTGCTGACACCCTCAGCAGACGCTTTTCACAGGAACACGTTAGGAACTAAATCCTACAGTCGCATCCTACCTATTCTCCCTTTGGGGCTCTCCTTCAATAGATCTGTTTGCCAGAGCAAGGAACCACAAATGCCAATTATTTTGCTCCAGAGTGGGACTCGGGACTGGCTGTCTGGGAGACACATTCCTAATCTCATGGAACAGGACACTTAGATATGCATTCCCTTCAATTCCTCTAATAGACAAGAGTTCTCCGCAAGATCAGGGATGACAAGGCCGAGGTCATACTTATCGCCCTGACGTGGGCCAGACAGACATGATATTCTTACCTGCTTCACATGTCGATCTGCCCTCCAAGAACTCTCCCGATGAGACCGGACCTCCTCTCCCAGAGTGACAGCGCATCCTCCATCCACAACTGGAGAAACTTCATCTGACAGTCTGGCTCCAATTTGGTTCCAATTGCATGAACTAGCCTGTTCAGAGCAAGTGAGACACGTGTTGTTACACAGGAGATGCAACTTGTCCCACAATACTTACCTCCAAAAGTGGAAACATTTCTCGATGATGTGCTTACAGAAAGCTCTCACGCCCTGCCTCACACCCCTTCCCGATATCCTAGACTACATTTTAGAATTCAGAAACAAAGGTGTATCACTCAACTCCATCAGAGTTCATCTCGCAGCAATCAATGCCTTCCATGAGAAAATGGATAGCACCTCTGTCTTCACACACCCTACTAAAAAACGCTTCCTTACTGGACTCCAAAACCTCTACCCTGAAGTCTACTCCCCCACACCCACCTGGAATTTGAAACTTGACCTTAGGGGCCTCATGAGACCTCTCTTTGAACTGATAGCAATCTCCTTCTTACTCCACACGTCCATGAAGGTTGCATTCCTCGTGGCCATCACATCAGCCAGATGGGTCGGGGAATTAAGTGCACTCGTGGCCAACCTCCCAGTACACTAAGTTCTTTAAGGACAAGTTCATGATGCAACCCTACCCTAAATTTCTGTCAAAGATAGTGTGTCCTCTTTCCACCTTAACCAGCTGATACACCTCCCAACTTTTTACCCAAAACTCTATAGGAAGCAGCACTTCATACCCTTGATATAGAAAGGCGATTGCCTTCTACTTGATCAGAACAAAAATCATTTAGTTAATCACCTAGACTTTTTGTATCTACTGTAGAACACTCCAGAGGAGCTGCTGTTTTGAAACAGTGACTCTCCAAGTGGATCTCCGACTATATTAGGTCCTGCTACCAGATCCACGACGTTGAACATCCTGACGGCATCAGAACTCATTCCACTCGAGCTACATCAACATCGGTAGCATTCCTACACAACATACCCATTATTGACATATGCAAAGCCACCACATGGTCGTCAGCGTACAAGATGCCAGAGCGGAGACTATAGTAGATCAGACAGTGCTGGCTGCCACTGCCAAACCCGCGATTCCAAAGTCCTCCCAACAATAGTGGGTACTACTCTACATTCATCTGAATTGGAGCACCCACAGCAACACCACTCGAAGAAGAAGAGACAGTTACTCACCCTGTGCAGTAACTGATGTTCTTTGAGATGTGTCCCCCTGTGGATGCTCCACTACCCACCCTCCTCCCATCTACTTTGGAGTTCGACTTAAAGGACTGCGGTGGAGAAGGAACTGAGGGGGTCAAAACGCACGTGCGCCAAACAGATTCCAACGATGCCACGGGACACCAACTGCGTGCGCGTGTCCCAGCTGGACACTGCTACCAAAGATCTCTGATCAACGGCGCCGGGATGCACTAACACCTGAAGTGGAGCACCCACAGGGACATGCATCTTGAAGAAACTCATCCTGTGCGGTAACTGAGGAACCTTCTTTTAGCACTAGTGAAAATAACAATTTCTCTAGGCAAAACTTGAACTCGTCATGTGCTGTTGCTCACTTAACCATAGATTGCTGCCTAAAGTTCCAGTAATAACTACAGTTTATGGAGCTGATAGATGCTGAAATGTAGGGTTAACTTGAAAACTCAGAGTTGTTGCTACGAGGAGTCCGGTGGCACTTTTAAGGACTGACAGATTTATTTGGGCATAAGCTTTCGTGGGTTAAAAAAAACAAAACAAAAACACTTCTTCAGATGTTGTTCTTCAGTTGTTGCTCTTCATCTGAAAATGTCAATGTTTTTCTTAGTACTATAAAAAGTGCAATTAAATTTACTCAACCATAAGTATAGGTGCCCTTGGCATCTTAAAATGTTGAGGCAATTCCTAATAAGGATCTCATTTAATGCTCAGTGGAGAGGCATATGCCATCAAAATCACATTCCAGCATGCATGTTAGACTGTTTAGTGCACTTGTGTGGCCTGTCTGAGGATTGAGATCTTGTCATGGTTTCTGTTAACAATCTGTCTTCACAGAGGCTTGCATTTTTGCTTGTAGATCTGTTGTCTTGGAAATTTAAAACCCTTTGGGTATATGTTGTTCTTGAATTTATCCACACAAAAGTATGTGAAGAACTTCATAGTAGCACGATGTTCAGTGATGGTGAAATATTGCTGCCCTGTCCCTTCTGAAGTGTAGATCTAAACACAGCTGCATGATTAGGAACTGAGGGAAAACTATGAGCCAGGTTCTTGGTCTCTGCTGTGCACTGCTCCTTGGAAAGGGAGTACCTGCAGGCAAGAACAACATTGACCTGTGATTATGCCCCCTCAGTTATTTTTTTTCAATGAGGGTGGGGGGGAAATAGTTTTCCATTGCAGTGTATTTGCATTTATTTATTGTCACAGGAGGGGGCTAACTGCTGAGCCAATCAGATGTGCTAAAATGGGGTTATCTATCTTCTGTACTGTCATTTTTGTCAGCAAAATTCTCACAAGACATAGTGGGTCAGCTGTAAGAGGTTGTTTCAAGAGGTCAGAACATCAAGGAAAGTGCAGCACTGGTGACACAGCCTGTGGATGTAGGCGCTTAGTGGCACTTTCTAGATGCTACATGGCTGGGAGCTCTGAGCAGGAGACTCTTCAGCGTCTGGTATTGTACAGCAGGAAAAATGTACTGAGTGGAAGCTCTGCAAAGCTCAGGCTGCTTCTTCCCCTGAGCTTTAAAGATAGCTTGATTTTGTGATTTCCGGCTGAAGGGAAATATTCTTTGAAGTTTTTGGCCTTTACTGGAAAACCTCTTAAAGATGCTGAAAGGAAAATCTGCCTATTACAGAAGATCTAGTTTAGGACAGTGGGAATTGTGGAAGAGGCAAACAATGATGTGATGCTATCTTGTTTACTGATACCCCTTCGCTACATGTGGTGGTGAAATTCAGAAAGGCTTAATAAAGGTATATTGATGGTTTTTAAGCAACTGGATGATTGCAAGGGAGTTTTTTCCCCTCTCAGTAGAAAATGAAGGGTTAGAGAAACCAGATTACAGAATTGAATCGATTCTGGACTGCAGGAAGCAGCTATCAGAAACTTGCAGATGGCTGAGAAGGGGCTGTGAAATGTATATTATCACTAAACAGAGAACTGTGAAAACTGATAGAGTAAGAAATATGGGGGTTACTAGACTCCAGAAACACAGAATGGAAGCAATCCAGAACAAACGTGTTCCAGGTGTTCATAATTTTGGTGCCTTACCAATCTGTGCCACTTAATTTCCTGTAAACAACAGTCCCTCTGGGGCAGGAAGCAGCTCGGTATGGTCTTTATTATATTTCTGATGAGGATGGTCCAAGGGTTAGGGCATTAGCCTGGGACTTGAGAAACTGGGGTTCAAGGAAACCTCACTTTGCCACTGATTTCCTGTGTGACACAGGGAAAAGTCACTCAGAAGTTCTCTGTGCTTCCATTCCCCATCTGTAAAATGGGTATGTTAGCAATTCCCTACTCCACAGAGTGTTGTGAGGATAAATACATTAGATTGTGAGGCACTCAGATACTACACTAATGATGGTCATAAAAGTACCTAACTGTTTATCTACAAGAGAAATTCTCCAGAAATCATAAGTTCTGTACATCTAGAATATTTTCTCTATCAAATGAGGATTCCAGATTTTTTCATTATACCCAGTAAAACTATCTTTTCTTTAAATGTGCTGCATGTTGGGTTACCTTTTACAGGTCAGAGTTCTAATGCAACACCCTGGTATAAAATAAAAAAGATCCTTTTCTGTATTAACTTCAGTCTTAATGGCTACTTGGAATACTGTTGGGCAAAACTTCTGGAACCCTAAAGCATTTACCAATATGTGTATTGACTGTTAGATGCACACAATCTTTATTCCACTTTTCCCCAGACAGAAATTTTTTGTATACTGAATGGGCGACATCCACTTTGATTGCATTGGCGTCATTAGCACTACATAAGTAATTTTCCCTCTCTTGATATTTACCCCTTTTTGTCAGCTGTTGAGACTATGCCACTTCCACCTTAATTGAATTGGCCTCATTAGCACTAACCCCCACTTGGCAAGGCAGCTCACATCTTTTCATGTGCTATGATATATGTACTGACTGCTTACTGTATTTTTCACTCCATACATCTGATGAAGTCGATTTTAGCCCACGAAAGCTTATGCCCAAATAAATTTGTTAGTCTCTGAGGTGCCACCAGGACCCCTCATTGTTTTTATCGTATAGTGGTTATGCAGGCTAGTTTTATGCCATACAACACTTAACTATATTTGTAAGGTTATTTACTACTTGAATAACATTATCATCTTTGAAATAATCTGCAGGCCTTGGGAATTTGATATTTTAGCATTTATGCCAATGGATATAGTTAGAGAAGGGTTTTGGAAAACCAGTAGAAGACCAAGGAGATCTGTTCCAGTGCTGCAGTAAGTGGGGAATAATTGTAAATGTCTCAAATACAAGATCTCTTTTCCCTAGATACGTTTTCACATCATTTTTAACTTGGACTAAGATTTCTATGTGTTAGCCATGTGACCCTATCTCAGCAAATGGTTAGTGGGTGTAGAATTCTACACCCCAAAACTACTAGCAGTGGAGGGAAACCGTGCATATTTATTTTAGGAAGCTTTCTCAAGAAACAATGTAGATAAGATATTTTCAAGAAATCCCGTAATATACGTCTATACATCTTGTTTTAATTTTAAAAACTTTGTTTACAAGAGTGGCCTTGTCACAGGACCTTTTTTATTATTTGGTACATATAATCTATAATCTAGATCTGGTAGATCAATAAGTAGATTTGCATCTCTGAAATTATGTTCAATGCGGACAAACAGAATACCTGAGTTTTACGTCATGAAGATCAGCAGTAACAGGGAAAGCAAGTTGTTCTTCAGCAGACTGTAAAATCCCTTCATAGTAGGTCATCCTCTCTTTCAATTTAGAAGACATTCTTTTACGTTTTGTGTCTTTGCAATGGTTCTTAGGGGTAAACTTGTTCAATCTTATCTTATCTTGAAACTATGATTAAAGAGCATCGCTTCTCTGGATCCTGCCAAATCTGCTGACATAGCACAATCAGATGTGATGACTCTGATGTGCCTATGTTTTATGTTGGATGTAATATACTGATTGGAATTACTGTGCTGGATATCACACCTATAGGCGATTAGATAGCCTGATCTTAAATGGTAGCTAGAAAGGGGAAGAAATAAAATACTGTAGGAGGAAAGGTAGTGATGTTTGGGTCTATAGAGCAGTTATAGTATACACAGGACCGTTGTTAAACCATCAGATGGTATCTGGAGAAATGAGCACAGTGCTAGGAATTGGCAGGTCCTTGTTTTGCCACTTATTTAACATGTGGTCTTAAGTGAGTCCTTCTACATTTCTCTGTTTGCCCACCTGTAAAATAGGGATCTTATTTACCCACTTACCAATGAAGCATATTGAGGATTAATTGGTATATATCCGTACTGTACTTTAAACATAGACCTTAAGAGGTCATCTAGTCCTTCCTCTAGCACTGAGGCAGGATTAAATATACCTTCACCATCCTTGATTGGTGTTTCTCAGGCTAGTATTCTGGGGGTGTATTAACAGAAGTGTTGAATGATGTTATGTAAGGTTACTTGTCATTTTGATACTTTCATGTATTAATCACGCTTTTTCAAACAGGCCATTCTGAATGTTCCCTTTCTAAACTGGCACCGCAAAAATCTAGAGTTTAAAGGTGCCTTAATCACTGACAGTGGAATATAATTGAACACAAGGGAGCATAAATGGACAAAACTAATATATAACATAACATTTTCTAGTTTCTAACCCTCTTTTATAATTAATATAAACAATTTCGTGAGGTAATATATACCTTTTTCTTGTTACAGTAGCTAATGAAAGAGATTCTTGCACAAACGACTATTTGCTGTACACGTGGTTTTTCCACTTTTAATTAAAACCCATTTTCTTCTGTCTCCTAGGTTCCTTGTTCAATTCAAACAAGACAAAGTATGTGTGAAGTTTATACAAAGCAACCAGAAAAATGGCAACATCCCAACTTGTAAACGAAAAAACAACCGGCTCCTTGAAGTTGCTGTACCTTAACTGCAGTTGGTCCCTCTACCTTTCATGGACTTGTTTTTTTTTTTTTTTTTCGTAGTGCAATTTTTAGTTTTTTGGGCTGCCAGTGGCTAATAGCTTTAGAAACCCTTGGCAAAATAGTTGACTAATAAGCTTTTAAATCTTTTTTAATACAGTAGTTTTAACCCTCAAAATTTTGTCCAGTGGCAGCATTTTATGAACTGACAAATATCTGTTGCATATGATGTGTTCTTTGTTTAGCCATTACATTTTAGTACAGCATACCATAAACCCACATATTAATGGAAAAACTCTTAATACTCATTGGACTAGATATCTGCCTAACGGAAGATATATAGATTGCATCATAAAAGACATGATGCTTATTGGTAACTTCTGCCCCTTGCATTTTTATGCCAATCTGTGCTGGTGAGCTAAAGGGTTAATTGTTTGCTGCCGTTAGAGAGACTGGTAAAATCATGAGACTGAAACAGTAACTTTTAATTGTAAACAGTTCTAAGAAGCATGTGACTTGATCTATGACAGAATATAGTGCAGGAAAACCTAATTCTGCAAAGCAGAAGGATTGTATAACTGCCTATGCAGCATATGCATATGGTTTTTATTTGCAGTAAAGAAGCTGGTGTTTCAAAACAGGCTTTCTAATAGGTCAGATATTTTTTAATGACTATACAGTAGGAAGCAGAATATAATTAAGGTGGCAACAACATATTTCTTTCATTCACAAAAGCTATATAATTCAAAGCATATTTTCTGTTCTGCTTTTTTCCTTAAATTACTGGTTCACATTAGATCCTGAAAAAATGCGGTAGTATGAATAATGAAACTGCAGGGTATTTAAACTGTTCAGTTATTATTTGAAGAGTTAGTCTTTTTCAGATATGGGCATGTACAATGTGCAATAAAACACTCATGACATTTTGTGAAAAATTATTTATAATACACTTTTGTGTGTAAGAGAGAGATGATTGGTACAGCCTGCATAGATGACGTAGGGATGAAAGTAGGTTTGTGGTTTTAATTTGCAGTTTTTTAGAATGTACACTACAGTTGTCAATTTGGGAAAAGTACGTAGAATTAAAAAGTTTCGTAATTCTGGGGGATGATGTACATAAATTGATATTATAATAATAAAATTGTCCTAATTCTCTGATGTTTGGTACTCTTATGTTATAACCATATTTTTGTATTTCAAAACTGTTATATGTAAGTTTTTTTTTGTGCCAGATGTAATATGCGCACAGAAACACTTTACAATCAAGAACTGCATTGTAAACTTTCAGTATAACTGACTGCAATTAATCTTTTGTAAACCAGAAGCATTAGCTGAAAGCATGGATTTATGGGGACATTTTTTGAATTTTTAGATAGAGGTAACTGCTCAAGTGAAGGGTTTGTTGAATGTAATTGTTTGATTTGTTGATGCAAGGGCAGTTGAGAAGTACTGTGTGCTTGCAGGCTGATACAAATCCCTGCCTTCAAAGACAGGTTAAGACACCAGCTGTGCAATGCTGAAAGCCCAAGCATAAATAAAGTAAAGATAAAGCAAAGTTCAGAGTCTCGTTACTCTCCTGTTGGTGAAGTTATGTAGTATTTATGAAGGTTTCCTTATGTAGTTGTTCTATTGTAATGTAGGCTTTCAATGTTAAAACCCTACTACTTCCAGCAGAGTCACCCGGGCTTCACACACACTCCTTACATATCCAGAAAAATAGTTGTTCCACTTTTGAAATTTTTGTCACATTTTGGTTTGGGGTTAAAATGAAATAAAAGGGTTTAGCTGAGATTGGGGCACAAAATGGTTGCTTTCACTTGTGTCCTTAATGCTACTAAGGTGTAATTTTTTTGAATGGTAATAGTGGTGAAACTTGTGTTAGAATTCTCTTAAATTTGACAAAAGCTACCTCTATCTCATAACATATTAGTAATACCTGAAGGCTCGAAATAAATCGGCATTGTCAGATTAATGAATTGTAAGTTTTAAAGCAGCCTAGAAATGCTATAATTGGAGAACTTTACAAAATAAACCATGGTATCAATTTTTAGAGCAATTAGGATGCACTCAGATTGTGAAGTCATTGCCCTAAAAACATCGCACAAATGTGGTGATCTAATATTTCAAACACCATTCTTCACATACAATGAATTCAAATTTCCGCTTGGCGAAGTGTAACCCAGTTTAAAGCTACAGGAGCTTGTAAAGCTGTTTAACTTTTCAAACTCCTTCCAGGAGGAACCTATTAGGGACAAATTTTCAAAAAATAACCTGGAAATAAGGAAGGCAGACCATGTACATTCTGTCATTGGGGATGGCTCACTTGATGATTACCTGTTCTGTTCATTCTCTTTGGGGCACCTGGCACTGGCCACTGTCGGTAGACAGCATACTGGGTTTTATGGACCTTTGGTCTGACCCAGTATGGCTGTTCTTATGTCATTGGTTCCTGCAATTGTTTGCATGTGGAAAATTAAAGGTGGGGTTCAGGAGCATTTGAACATTTGACCCCTGGAATAAATGTTACCTTTTCACTTTTGCATCAAGTCACTATACAAATGACTTCAATTTTATCCTCTGGGAGTATTTAAAATGATCGTAGTAAAAGGATAGTACAGATATTTGAAGAAGATGAAGGTCTTTACCTTGGTTTCTACTGTATCATTTGTTTTCCAGAACGGTGGTAATTTCTAACCTGTGAACTTGTGCATACTTTGCCATATATTGCAATTGGACACCTGAAAAATGATTGGATTCTAAATGTACAGAAAGGGATTTTGAATATACATTATTTGGATATGTTCACTTAGTCATGATATTTTGAAGTTTAGAATAAGCATACAAGGTCATTTGGTCAGTTTCCTTTCCTTCCATTTCCTTTCTTAACCTACTCTGGTGCTACTGTAAAAAGGGGCAAAAACACACTGGTGCTAAATTTACATATCCCTTTATCTGTAATTTTTCATGTATCATTGGAACTCTCAGTCAAGGGGAGGGAACTCCCTGGATGAGACGTCACCAAATAAGAAATAAAACTTTGTTCTTGCCCCATGTCCTCTCTGAATCTGTATGCTGCTACTTGTCCTCCTTGCAAGTTTTACCTGTATGGGATTGGGAAGAAGTTCAGATTTCAGGTTAAACTTGATATTCAGATTAACCTGATGTTGATGAGTGGTTTGGGAAAACACAAAATCTTAATTTTGTGTGTTATTTTCTTGTGAAGCAACATCTCTTTCCAAATGATTTCACAATAACCTTTTATTTTTCAATGACATTCTGTTGTATGCAATGTGATGTGAATGAATTAAACCTTTCTCTGGACACAGCTTTCTTTGAACATTCTGCAAATTCAGCATTCCTGTTTTCAGGATTTGGATTGGCTGCCCAAGGGAATAGTGTAAATAGGCCAGATTAGCTTGATTTTTCATAAAATGGCATCAAGCCACAAACCTATTTTTTGTTTTATGGAAGGGAAGAAGAAATTTGTGTATTATTGCATTTTTTTACAGTTTTATACTGAATTATATAGTTGATTTTTCATTATACAAATCATGGCATAAGTAAACTAAAGATATAAAGCATAAAGAACGGTATTCATATTAGGCCAGGTTTGTTTGTGTTTTGTTTTGCTTTTGCCAGAAGTGAAAGTATTGTTTTTCTAAACACTTCTGGAATCAGTTAAAAAGCCTAAACTTAATATAAAATGAGATCTTTTCCCCTTCTGCTGAATTTTCATTTAAATATTTAAGTCATTGCTTTTGCAAAACACATTTCAGTGTTCTATAGGATATGATATAGTTTATTTCTGCAAATGGCACTGTAGTATAATTGCTATTTGAAGAGGAGAGGAAGGGCAACCCAAATTAAATATTTAAGCTCCTCTGGACATTAAATTGTTTCAAGGACAGAAAGGAAAAACTAAACAGTTTAAAGGGATACCATCAACTTAAACTTCACACACATCTGTGGTGTTGCACGTAACACCCGTGATCGCTGTAACTGTAAAATACTGTTTTCCCTGTAATCTTTGTCCTTCAGAATCTTTATTTCTGTGCGTTTTGACAATAGTTTGCATATAGTCAATTGCACTGTTTCCGTTGTATAGTCAGTTTCCCCTGGAATTTGGTACACCAAGAATAGGGGGGAGAAAAACATTTTAAAAAATGTGATTGTAAAATCCCCTAAATAAACAAAAGTCTCTGGCACAGATTGTAGTAAATGAAACCACTTTTAAGTAATTATTTTTAACTCAGTAGACTTCATATTGAGAGGGTTCTTTCAATATCACAGAATTTTTGTAATTCAGGTTACAGACGTGGGGCCTGATCCTGCAGACACTGAAGCACATGCATAACTTTACTCATGTGAATAATACTGTGGACTTCATGTGAGTAAACTTACACAAACACCTGAGTGTCTGCAGGATTGGGCCTAAGGGGTACCACGCTCCTACAAGAAGACAATAATATGCTATGCATCACTTCCAATTACGGAAATCTTTTCCATTTTCCCATTTGTTAAGTGAGAGAGTTTCTTCCAGAGGTGATGCTAAAGGCTGTTCAATACATCGAAAAACATTATTGACAAGGAGTGTGTTTGAACAGCACTTCCTTCTGCTAGAAACATTAATAGAGGTGCTTGTTGTCTGTCTACATATACACACACAAGGTGTATCCTCTGATCCAGAGTCATGGTAGAACATCAACTTTGGCATTTACCTTATGCATCAGAGACTAAGGATTTTTAAGGTGAGGTTTCTTAGCCCTCTCAGCTTCTTAAAAGGAGAACATGGAGAATGAGGATTAGCAGTGATCCTGATCGTTTTGAACTGCTGCTAATAACACTGGAAAAATCATCCTTGTATGCTGGATGGCTTGGGATCAGGAGTCTTGGGAAGATTTAGTGGAATGCATTTGGAAGCTAAAAGTAAAGGGGAAGGAAACACAACTTGGTTTTTCCAGTAACGAAACCCACAGATGAATACTTCATATGGTTTGCTGCTCTTGCCTGGAGTAAACCTGCCTAAACAACGACTGTGAAATGCACATCAAACTACATCCAGACTCCACATCAACTGAAATCAACTCTGACTCCTTCATGGGCTGAAACACTCAACTTTAAAACAACTCAAAAATGTATGTTAAAAATGGGTGCTGTGACTGATGTCATTGTCAGCAGGTGAAGTTTGTGCGGGAAAAGCTTTTTGAAACGGACTCCCTCTCCAACTCTTATTATTAAATGTCAAAGTTTTTAGGTGACGGGACAAAATTACGTTATACAAACCAGAGCTGCACAAAACTGTTGACACCAACAAAAAGAAAAACAGAGATGTCATTTCTTAAAATCATAATACCTTTCTTTACTTCCTAGAATGCTACCTGCTTTTAGCTTTCCCCCGTTTATGGCTGTTAGGCATTTGGCACTTAGCTTAATCTCTGAAAATGAAATATAACATAAAAGTAAACCTCTGTTCCAAGAAGTAAGTGTACCTTAGGGGGGTGATCTTGCTGAAACAAAGCTATTGACCCATCCATTTCACCCACAATCTCCAACATCTCCATTATTATTATTATTTGTACAGAAGTGTGTACAAATCCTTGCACCCATAGATGGAGACAAGAAACAAGCAAAGCTCTTCTGCTGTCACTCATGCTGCAAAGGGGACAGGCTGACTGTGCTAACAAGTGTGACATGGTTGTCATCAGTAGTTGTCTGATCTAACATCCCTTCTAGACGGTGGTGGCTGAGTATTTTAATTTCTTCAATGTTTTCTGCAGGAGAGCTGAGCTATGTAGGCAAGGGAACGTTATGGCAGAGTTCACTGCGATAAGATAAGGTAAGTCTTGTAGATGGAGAAGCTGAAGCTCAGAGGTGAGGTGAGCTTGGCCAAGTTCACACTCCAGTTCGCTCTCAGAACCGGGAGTAGACCCTGAGGCACCAAGGCCAATTCCTAACTTTCTAGAGCGAAGAAGGAAAAAGCACCATTTAGCGTGCAATTAATACAAAACCTGAGGGGAGGTGTGAGTGTACTGCAAACATTCAGGAAAAGAAACTTAGCTCAGGACTTCCTGAAGTCTTGTGCCATCCTATCACTTTAAGAATTTATAGTATAGTTCCATTTGGTGGTATTTTAAATAACAGGCTGTGACTAGTGAGGATAGCTCAAGGGGTCACATAAAGTCTAATTAGGTTGTCATTAGGAGTGCCATGTAGCTAAGGATCCCTACCAACCACTTCCCCTGCAAAATGTGTGGAGAACAGAGGAGCCATAGAGTCTGTCCATTCAGTGACCCTTCTGCCCCCACATAGTGGTCAATGGGTGTGAAATCCTCTGGGTTGGAAAATGGAACGGAGAGCTGGGGATTTGTGGAATTCTGGCCCAGAATCTTGTGGATGGAGTCGTCCACTGCACTGCCTTGGAGCCCATAGCAACCTCTTGCATAGCAACGCTGCAGGCCTAGTAGCCATGTTCCTTGACTCACTGACTTCAACTATCCTCTGTCCCTCTGCAGAGGGTAAGTAGAAGCTAATGATTTTTGCAGCAAGAGCTGCTGACTCTTGCAGGCCTGTCAGGTTTGAATGTCACTTAGTGTGACTCCACGTCCTACCCTACTTGCATTTTCAGTTGAGGCCAGTTAGGGTATTGATATTTGGTGGAGAGGAAAGCTAGCCTCAAGGAAGAGGGTATCTGCTCTACCCTGTTCCTTCTGTGCAGGCTCCTATCACGGTAGTCACTTCCCCATCTCTATTTGCAGCTCTTTGCATTGTTCAGTGGTGGTTGGGAGCATATGCACTTTGAGGATCAAGAATAAAATTGCAATCTGTTATTTTAGATTTTGCTATGTTAGCAAAGATTCTCTCAATACTGATTTGTCTTGCCCTTTTCTGGATTTAATTAAGCCATGTGGTGAGTATTTTCTCTTTTTATTAAAATTCAGTTTCTAATTAAGAGCTGGCCTTACTGAAAGATGCTTTGTTCCCGTTTCAGGGCCAGATTGCTAGCCATATCTACAGCCCAGCTATTTCCCAGAACTTCAGCAAAAGGCAAAACTTAAGCACAGTTGAAGAGACATGAAAACATCCTCTTGCTCTCCAATCATCTTTCGCCAATCTTACTCTCTGTTAGCATGAGAAATTTTCACAACCAAGTGAGCTGATGCTCTCATAAATTTGGGGCCTAAAATTACTTGATGCTGGCCCTGTAAAAAGTGCAATTTATGGTTTCCTTCTCTTACTAAAATGTATACATGTATCATGAATATAAACAAGAATGCACTCGTTATTGTATGGTATTGGCTTTTTATGAACGTATGTCTTAATGAATACAGGTTTGACTTTCCCACATAAATTCCCAAACTTGCAACTAAGTTGGTATTCCAGTATTTAACTTTTTATTAAATATATTGGATCACATGTGTATGCACTGTACATAGGCATTAAAGACAAAGTCCTGGGCTGAAATCCTGGTTCTACTGAAGTCAGTGGCAGAACTCCCATTGACTTCAATGGGGCCAGGATTTCATCCATCTCATGCAGTTTACAATCGGCTATGCAGATACCAAACAGATCATTACAGACTCCCGGTTGGGATCATAACATGACTTCCTCTACTACTCCCTTTTCAGCGTTCCTGAAAACCAGTTTGAAGAGATCACAATTCACCTTCTCTATTCTGTGTTGCAAACAGTCCCCCTGCGTATGTAAGAAATCCATGTGTTGCCAGCATTTGCAGCAGGAATATAGCTGGGAGCAGTAGGTATCTCCTTTTAAGATCTTTAGATATGATGTGTGATGTGAACACTTTTTGGCATGGGTTTTCAAGCTGGCATCCTTCCAGGCCAAGAATTTCATAGGGAAAATGACATCTAAATCACTGAAACTCCGCAATGCCTGGAATGTGACCCAAAACTGCGCGCTCTCAAAAGAACAGTGTGTGCGCTCCCATTCCTTTAGGGCAGATATGCAATTAGGGAATATTTAACAGCTTTTTAATTTTAGTTTTTGAATTTGCTTTACGTGGAGACAGTGACAATTGACGTGAAGACAGAAGCAAGGAAAAGGCTGTCCTGGCAGGCTTTGAAAGCTTGTTCCTTCAGTCCAGATGTTCTAAATCACATGTGGAGCAGTGTTTGTGGCCGGATTTTGTTTGAAATGAATTGTTGATGGTCTCCCGAGACAGCTTGTGACAAACTGTGTAATAAAAATACTAAAAATAGCAAGTTATTCCCTGGAAAAGCTGAGTTCCCACAATTCAGTGAGCTGGGAAAATTGTTGAACTTTCTTTGGACACAATGTGCTAGTTCCTTGCTCTTGCAACCTTTCTGGGTCCCCTGCTCTTTGTTTATAATCATTTCTTTTTCTACTAGCTCCAAGTAACCCTGTCCTCAATCTTTACTGTACAGATAGTGGATTAATTTACCATTGTCTTTTACTTTAAAAAAAAAAAAATCTCGCGCGGTGAGAAATGCATTTATTAGATTCAAGCAATGTAACCGTTTGCAATCAGTTTGCAATTGTGGTAGGGAGCTTTTCTGTTTCTTAGAAAGCTAAACTGTAGGAAATGTATGAGAAATAGAAAAAAACTTGCTGAAATAGAGCATCTTATTACAGATGTACCATGCTACAGAATAAAAATAAATAGTTACAGCAGAATTCCTTCTGGTTTTTTTTCTCCCACGCTCGGGAGAATACGTTCTACCTATTACTCTTAAGTCCAGTGAGGACTGAATGGGACCATTTTTGGAATTTGTACATTGTGTTACTCCTTAAAAAGCCAGAGAGGTAAATATTGCATGAATTGGACAGTGCCTTTTTCCCCACAACAGTGAAAAGTGTGGGCCCAGCTCAGGGGGTTTGTTTTGTTTTTTGTTTTATAAAAAAGAGGAAGGAATTTTTACAGTATAGTAGCAGAGAATTTGCTAATGGCTATTCACTACAAAAAAAAACCAAACTAAATCGAAAGAACAATCTCCCCCACAGTAATCCAGGCTTGATGGAAAACATGGTATAGGGAATTGGTAATAATGGGCTATAGATATGTTCACTGTTTGAGTTCAAAATTCAGCTCACGTTAGTAGTGACCAAGAGTTGATAGCCATTCAGTGATGTATGAAGTGTGTTGGTGGTTTGACTCTAATCCAAGTACTAGTGAAGTGTCCATGTTACAAAAACCACCTTCCCAATGGCCGTATTTCCCCCCACCGCCAACCTCCAATTCTTTGGTCATGGAATTGGCCACAGAATCCACCACCTAGCATAGGAATGTGCTCCAGAATCTAAATTTACATGTAATGCCCACCCACATATCTAGCCTTTGTTTGAACTGTTAAAACATGAGGGATAGCTCAGTGGTTTGAGCACTGGCCTGCTAAACCCAGTGTTGTGAGGTCAATCCTTGAGGGGGCCACTTAGGGATCTGGGGCAAAAATCAGTACTTGGTCCTGCTAGTGAAGGCAGGGGGCTGGACTCAATGACCTTTCGAGGTCCTTTCCAGTTCTAGGAGATAGGTATATCTCCTATTATTATTATTATTATTATTTATTATTGTAAGTGAGGCATTGTTGTCTGCCTGAGTCTGCAGACAGCCCAAAACAATAATTCTGCTGAACTACCCCATTCATTTCATCTAGAGGTTAACTCTGAAACTTAACAATGGCATCTTGTCTCAACATAGCTAACAATTTCACCGCTAATTATTTTAATAGAAATATCTAGTTCACATGCTTGTCCGACAGTCCCGCGTCACCTCTAATGCTTGCTTAGGTGCCAGATCCTTAGCTGGTGTAAAACGATATAACTCAATTGACTTCAACTGAGCTACAGTGATTCATACTAGCTAAGGATCTGTTCCAGCCTCTGCAGTGCACTTGTGTATTGTCAATATAAAAATCTGAGGCACACAGAAAATGTAGAGGCAGATTGAAATAACTTGATAGTATGAGAAGTAATCCAGCCGTCATGTGTTGTTCGCGTTATTGAATTAATTATGAAAATGCTCCAGTCTCTGAAATGAAGTTAATGCAGAATTTCCCATTTGCTGAACAGCCATGGAATTTAGGCTCAGCTTGGCACAAAACACATGGGGCCCTGAGGACAGGGCTCATAGAGCTAATGGGGCAGGGCAACCAATTAGCAATGTAATCTGCTGGAGTTCCGAACCCACCAACACAGCGGTTGGTCTGAACGCCTTCCTGCTAATGACCCGGATGCTGCCCAAAGTAGAGAATATTCTGTGGTGGGGAAGTGAGGTTTATTGTTGGCTCACCGTTTGCCCACATAGCCTCCGGCCTGCTCCTTTACAGACGATTATAGGTGATGACTGCAACCTTCTCTTTCCTTGACTGTGTTCAGAGCTCTTCGTGTTCCTGACTCAATGAAATCCTGGCTCCATTGAAGTCAATGGCAAAACTCCTATTAATTTCAATGAGACCAGGATTTCACCCTCACTCTTCCCCTGAATCCAGAGTTTGTTCTTGTTAACATATATCACTATGGACATTAATGTAAGTTTCTATGTCCAGGCCTCATCATCAGAGAGCACAGTTTATTTGGCAAAGGGTAGAAATTAAAGGGAAAATTATAAAGATATTCACTTCCAGACAGATTCTGTGACAATATATACTTAGGTGGACAACCTTGTGCAGCAAAGTATGAAAATATAACTTACAGATGGACCAAGTATCTTTCAGACCGGCAACATGTGACAAGCAGTGTCTCTCTCTTATAGATGTACAGTTTTTATCTCGTTTGTTTGCTATAGAAATAAAGGATATATCTATTTTAATATAGCATTCCATGGCCACTAATAAAATTGGTTTCTTTCCATTGTTTAACCTCAGTTTCTGCTGTTATAACATGGATGTTTGAATAATATTGTTTTGTTTGGGTTTTTTTTAATTTGTTTGCTTGTTAGTGTTTACAAGAATGCTAATGTACCCTTTACATCTACTGACTAAACCTGGCCTAAAACTTCCAGTGCGTTTTTCTTAAAATACTTCTGTTTGAATGGTCTGTTATTATGCAAATAAGCATGGTCCCTGTTTCCAGGCCAGGCAAATTGGCTCCGGAACATAGAAAACACAGTTTAGTGTTCCCAGGGTGTATTCAATTGTTAGGATTCATATAGGCCTGGCAAAGCATATAGTCAGAATTCAAAATCTTTTTGTGATTGAGAGAAAAAACATTCAGATAGAATAATGAAAACATTTCAAGGTATTTCACTATAATAAATATTTTTAACAAATGTGGAACCAGCAATTATCATTTATATTTGAGATAAAATATAATTTCTCTTAGCATGAATTAATACAAATGCTGTCAGATGGGTTTTGAATCCACTGAGGAGTTAAATTCTTTTCACTCACAGGAAATAGCAGAGAGTAAGAATGTGTACATATTGACTATATACCAGCTCCATTTTTGGTGAGTCTTGTTTCATCTTTTGTTGTTGTTTTCGAGCACTGTGCATGATTGCTGACTGTAGCTTGATAGTACTGTTTATAAAACTGGCAGTGCAATTACCAATGTATTTCTTCACTGCAATATTCTTCCGTGTTGTGTCAATGGAATAATATGTTAGAGAAGGGAAAAAAAAGTAGTAGCAGCAGTAGTCATCATATTGGTATGATATTTGCAAAGATAAAAACAGCACCAAATATTCCATACTTGTTACATTGACTTCTACACTTACCAGTTTTCAGGCTATAGCCATTCTAAGGGGGAAGTAAATATTTTGTTTAGCTAAAGTTAAAGCCAGGTCAGCTACAGCCAGTGTGAGGGTATACTCTTGACTAAGTATTTAATGGCAATTGCATGGTCAAAGCTTTGCAGAGAACATACCCCTCTGATATGACATGGTCAGTGTTGCTATGCTACATGCTATGACAAGGTCTCATTGCCAGTGACACTCCAGTCAGAGCAATAGGGGAGATGAGGATTAAGCACATGTCACCCTGTGGGTAAATACAGATGTGTTTATAAAGTGCTTGATCTTCCGTTGGTGCTTATTGCCCTCAGGTGCCATTGACTTTAAAATTAGTCAAAAGGAGTTGAGGGCACTCAGCGCCTGGCAGGATCTGGCCCTTTATAAATGAGACTTTTCTATTTTCCAACTAAGTGACTTTGCACATCTATCACCTACCATATTGGTCCTAATGTTCACAATGTCCCCAGCAACACTGCCCTTGTTTCACACTATTATAACTGATTTGCTGAGAGGTAGCTCAGTTAACTGGATTTCCTGCTCTCATTAAGCAGAGTAGGCAGTATTAAAGAAACACACTGCAAGCCTTGGGTCTAAGAAGCACTGTTTCTATTCGACTATATATGAGGAAAGTGCGGGCCTGGTAGCTGGGCTCTGCCACTGACCTATTGAGTGAACTTCTTTGCACCTTCATTTCCCCCAAAGCCTTTGTCTTGTGTATTTAGCGCTTTTGAGGCAGGCAGGGACAGTCTCTGGTTTTGTACAGAGTCATGCACTCTCAGTTGGGCCTTTTTGGTATTACTGTCATATATAAATAGTGACCATATGGTCATCCACAACAAGTAGCACAGATAAATGTCTTCCAAGGAATCTTTTTTTCATTGCAGTTTACACTAATATGTGAGGAGAAAGAACTTGTACTTGCTACCACAGCTCCTAAATTTCCTATAGTCCTATGAGAAATGTGGAATAGTATTACACATTTAGGCATTTACACAATGGCCATCACTTTGGGAGGAGAAAATAGATCCACCAGTGATAAAATCCAGTTCCCAGACACAGGTTTTAACTAGGGCTCTTGTTCTTTTAGGTACCTAACTGCCCCACCGTCAGTATGTTTCTGTGGCACCATCTTCCTCTGGGTGAACTACTCTAGTTTTAGTTTAGTTTAATTTAGTTTAATTATTTTCAGAAGCTGGTTGGTAGCAATTGATTCACTGAAGAGGATGCTTTCCCACCGGTGAACAACGCTTAGCTTGGCAGGCAAGGATGCAGCAGTCACCATCCATTCATCAGAAAAGACTTTGTTTATGGGCCAAATGCTTTGCGCTGAGTCTGTGCGCATGGGTTTAGGTATGGGGGAAATCAATCATTTATGCTCCTTATGGTCAATTTCCTTAACAGCAAGGTCTGCTTACCTCCAAAGGATATCATTATTGTCCCTCCAGTGCCAAAGCTGGGGTAAGTTTTACTTTGTGGACAGGGCGTGCCTTCTTGAAAGTAAGTTTGAATACTCAAAGGAGATGAGAAATGTGGTACCTTTATCTGCAGGAACTCCTGAAACTCTTTCATGTCTGAAGAGCCTAATAAGATCTAGTCATCAGTCTTTTAGCGCATGTCCCTTAAGAATTCATGAGCTAAATCAGATTGAGTTGGGTTTGACTATGGGGTGAGTGTACCTTTATTTTACAAGCCCTTTCTCTCTTCTGAGGTATTGAATGTACAGATGCCTCCTACTTTGTTTTACACCAATAATAGGTTGCCTCACACAGTCTAATTTTGAGTTTATCGTTTCAAGGAAGAGGCATGGTCTGACCACAGGACTGGGAGCCAAGACTGTCCTGAGCTGTAATGTACCACTGAATCCTTCTGGTTTGGGGTAAGTCCATTAGTCTATCTCCTTCAATCTCTCCCTCTGGAAACTGAGGAGAATAATCGTTACTGCTCAGGGGTATTGTGAGAATTAACATTTGTAAAGCAGTCTGAAAATGAAAAGCATTACTCCCAGGAAACGCTTCCTGCTTGAGATGAAAATCATGCCCACAAATGGCCCTCAGCTTTCCTTCTACTCCTGTGAGAACTTATTGCTTATGTTTCTGCTTCTGAGTGTGGTTGGATGGCTTAAGGAGCAGGAAATGTTTGCCCTGCCTTTTTACCAGACAGCTAGGTCTATGAGCCTGAAATGGTCAATAAAATGGGAGAAATAGTCCAAGTTCAGATTCAGCCTGGCTCTGTCCTCTCCACAGGTACAAATTCTTAACCTGATCAAGGGTTACATTATTACTCTTTTTTAAAAAAAAATAAGTAAGGAGCAGCACAATTCAAGACAATAGGTGACTTGAAAGTGGAGTGCTGGATGCTAGGTAACTGGATAAAAGGCTGCCAGCATTGAAAGCTGTATTTATGGAAAGGTTAATGCATTCAATCAGAGTGAGGTATATTGGGTTATTTGTTATGTTGCCTGTTAAAAACTTTGCCTGAGAAGGAAGGGCAGGGTCACCCAGGTACTCCTAATACCAATTTATCCATACAGAATTGGCCAAGGACAATTGAAACACATCATTAGCTGCCATTTTGGCAGTCCAACCTCCTGGTAGGAGAATTATTCAGTCTGCGCTATCCCCTGAGAGTGTCAGCTTTGGATTTCATGCAGAAACCCACGAGATATCTGATTACCCAGCAATGTTTTCCCACAATTCATTAATATATTTTTCAATGTGATTTTATAACCCAGACTTTTTAATATCTGAGTCTCAATCCTATCCTTCACATCAGCAATGACCTAAAATCTTGTAAACAATTGTTGTTTAGCTGGGAAGGGAGATTTAATATCAATGTTCAGTGCGTTATTTCCATTTCCTTTTGTTTGCAGAACTGGAAAGAAATTAAGACTGTTTCACGCCCGGTGCAGATGAATTCAGAGACAACACAGTAACAGTAGATAAATTACACCACAGTCTGGAATGGTCTCTCTGAAATGATTAAGAGAATTCTTTTTGCTGTCAAAGCTGCTTCAGGAAGCATGGGAACACTGTTCTTTATTTTTTCCCCCCAATGCTGAGATTCAGTGTAACTCATTTACAGATGTAGGCTTTTTAAAAACTGAAAATGCTGCTAGGTGTGTTTGGCTAGTTGGGGTGACTGGTGGGCCATTAACAACAGCTGATATTAAAGGATAATTTAGTAAGCTTCAGGGAGCTGATTAGGACATGCTGCACAGTTAAATGTTATGTCCGGTCTTTAGATTTCTTTCTCACTGAGCTGGAAGACGAGGTAAGTAACATGTTAATTATAGGGTAGATCCTCAGGATTCCCTTCCTTTGCAAATGAAGCTAAACTAAAATGTTGCAAACACCATAGAAAGGACAGACCTATAATACAAAGAGACTATGGGCCTGATTCTTATTCCAACACTGGTGTTAATCCATTGATACTAATATAGCTACTCATGTTTTACCTCGGTATATGTTCAGAATTAGATTCTTAGGGAGGCTATAGGTAGGAGATAAGACACCATCTGGCAGGGTGATAAGTGCCCTTATCAAACAGTGGGTGCTCAGCACCTCACAGGATCAGGCCCTAGTTAGGCCTTGTCTACACTGGGTTTGTAGTTATACCTGTGCAAACCCATACTGTAGTTATAGTTAAAACTGGTACAGATCTCACGGCACTTGTGTAATTTGTGTCTATGCTAGGGGTTTGTGTGCATGCAATACACCCACTTGCTAAAACCCCAGTGTAGCCAAAGCTCTAGATCAGACTTGGACCGTGTGAATCCTGTGGGATTTCCCAGCATGGATTTTTCTCCCAGAGCAAAACTCCTGTCACTTCGGGGTATGTACAATGATGATTCTCAGAGCACTGAAGACTGGGAGTCACCTTGTTACCCGCTGCCTCCGGCGTGAGTGATTCTTGCCTGTGCCTGTCTGGGTGTCAGCTCCCTGACACCACCAGCCTTTCAGCCAATCATGCTCTCTCCTCTGGGCTATGCCAGTCCTGTCTTCACCTTGCAGGTTAACAATAGGGGCAACACAATCCCTTTGAATCATTCCCCCATGATATCCAGCCCCTGACACTGGCTACTCACAGAAATTCCCCCCCAAAGGTACAGTGCACCCCAGTTTTACTTGTAAGCCAGGCTGCACTTGTAGGTTTAAACATAAGTAGGTTTATTTAAGAAATGGTAAAGGCTTAACTACAAATGAGAGAAAGCGATGAAAACAACTGGTTACAATACAAAACAAAATCATAAACCACCAACCTAGGGCTACACTTATTAATAGTTACTTTCCTATCCAGTAAAGTGGGTCTTTTCCCAAAGATCAGTCAGTTGCGGAACTGACTGGCTTCACAGGAACCAGGATTCAATTCTTCATGGGAACACCTTGCTCCTCAAGATGTCATTTCAGTGAAAGGATTTAGAGAACCCGTCTCTCCTTTGTGTTATATTGAAAAAGTCATAGACAGTGCGAATCTCTTGTCTTGTCATAATGTTCCTTTTTTCATTTTTGCCTTCAAGAGGTTTTGATTGTTTCCAGTTGTCTCTGATGGTCTTCCATGGGAAGTCTTGGGACTGAGCAAGGTGAAACAATTGAGCCTTGCATTGCATCACTGGCTTAACAGGCGGGGTGACCATTCCCTGCTGACTGAATGGGTCATCATGGAGACATATTATCCCCTGGTGATTAACTTTTACTCCAAGTCCATAAAGTGTACTTTCAATATAAATACATTATTCCTTAAATATTACCCATACATGCACCTCACAATGATTATGAATTTTGACAAGTTATGAGCTTTCTGTGATACCTAACATGCTATATAGATAAATGATGTGTTTGGAACAGTGAGCTTGTCAGGTCTGAGGGCCGTTTGCAAAGAACAAGGAACTCTTTGCCAAGAAACTTCTGTGGCATAATATCACATGATTCCCTTGGACCAATGGAACTGGTCTGCAGAGGCTCTGGTAAGTGGCCATTGGATATATTGTGCAGTTCTGAGAAGTGTTTGAATTATTTTTCTGTTCTTAAAGAGGAAATATGCCCAGTTTTAGAAAAGCTCAAAACATGGTAAAAAATAAAAGTGAGAACCAACCTGGGAAAAATACATGAGTATTTTAAAAGGAAAGGTAGAAATACACGAAAGATCAACAAGTAAGTGATAGATTCTAGCAGTGATTATGTAACTGATTTCGTTGTCTTTTGAGTGCCTGGTAAAGTATCTCTTGAATTTTGGCTGATTCTGATTCATTCACAACCATTCTCCCACTAGCTTAAATGAGAACAGAATCAAGTTTAGAGTCTTTAATGGGGATCTTTTAATGTTGTTTTTTTTTTAAATCAGTATTATCCAGTTTGTAACTGACAATTTTTATGGTTTCATGACTCCACCCACTGCTCCCAGATCATGAGCAAGTGACCCTCTGAGATTACCGATGGCCTGTAGAAAGGAAGGAGTACTGAGGGGTAGCATTACAAGCCTTGTGTGTCTCATTTGTATCCGTGTCCTTTTAACCTTAGCTGCTTTCCCAAGTTACTCAAGGGGGAACATCCTCTTGAAACATTAGTCATGTGTCCCATCTACCCATATCCTCAACAGATGTAATTGTTTAGGAGAATTTGTTGCTGAGTTCAGTTGAATAGCTCTGGGTTTTGAACCTTTTATTTTATTAGCTGTGTTCTTTTTTTTTTTTTTTTTTTTTTTTTTTAAAGTAGTAGTAGAGGTGACATAATGCAAATGGGTCTTACAGAGTCTGAATAGACTCTTTTGAACTTAAACTGCTAATGATCCATTGCTGTAGAGTGGAAATTTGATGGTTTTTTACTCAGCTCTGTGCATGGTAATCTAAACTGAATAAACAGCACACGTATTAGGGTTTGGGGTTTTTTGGGGGGTCGGAGAGTGCTTGTTACAAGAGGAAACTGTAACATGTATTTTTACCAGGAAGAAAGCAATTGGGCAAAAACCCCTGTCAAAGTTGCTTTGTTACTAAAAAGAGGAACTGGGCTCCACATACTGGCCCCAAGGGAAAGTTTCCTTCACTGTGAGCTCTCCCTTGGAAGTTTGTCCTGACCCAGCATATCTAGCTGCATAAATTTGCTTTTCACATGTACTAATGTGTGCAACTTTTTTTTTTTTTTTTTTTGCACTGAGATTTTCCAGTGCCCTGATCTGGCCCCTTTCCCTCTCCTCACCCTTGATTTTTTGCATGACTTCTCTTCTGAAAGGCCTGTGCATCATCAATTTTCAATTGTGATAAAAAACAAAACATGCAAACTCTGGCAAAGTGTGCCTCTCACCCAGAGGAATTGTCTGTAATTTATAAGTATAAACCCTATGGCCAGAAGCTGCATAAGAGAAAGAGCTGTCTATTGGTGAAAATTTATGCCACAGAGAGCTTCATTTGCATAGGCTACCTACCCACAATTCTTTTAGTGGCATTGAGGAGTCACCATAACTACCATGGACTTGGATTTTGGGGGCAATGAGCTCGAATGCTCTGAGGTAGGGATAGAGTTATTACTTTGTGGCAAAGAGCTCATTTCCAAGAAGGCCATGACTCTGCTCAAAGATCCTAACTGGTCTTGTTTCCCCTCCTGTGGAGACTTTACTGCGAGAGGCCATGCAGACTGAAGATGCCACTGTAAGAGATGGAGTAGAGTAAGGGCTTCACTGTAAGAGCCATTGCAGAGGACATTAGCTGAGCTGTGTGGACTCAGGTAAGGCCTTGCCTACCCAACACCTTAACAAAGCTGAATCACTGTCACTGTTACAGGGCCAGATGCCACTCCGACCTCTCTCTGGGTGTGTCTGTGGTATGCTGGCATACTCGTACTAGCTTTAATCTAGCTAGAACAGTCAAAAATAGCAGTGAAGACATGGCAGCGTGGGCCCATCCAGGACCAGGGGTTCATACTTAGGTGTAAGACTGCACTGAAGCCCACAGCCCATGCAACTGTGTCTTCATTGCTATTTATAGTCGTTCTAGCTAGATTAAGGCTACCATGAGTGTTACAACATTTGCTGCAATCACCTCTGACTGCAGTGTAGACACGTCCTCTGGGTGCACTATTACCCATGTCAGACCTCATGCCTTTACCTTCCTGGGGTGGAATCACACTACTTTTCCACGCTTAGACCTGGTCCTAAGCTACAGTACCATGTGTATTGACTGTTCTTATTCAGCAGGCCAGAGTGGATTCAGTAGCTGCGGACCATTCCTTCAAGAATCTGTAACCAGTGGATTACAGTGTCCTAAAACAGTTTCCTAAAACAAAAGCATTGTTTAGCAGCAGGAACAGAGCAAAACATAAGAGAAGAGGACTTTTAAACAATAAAAGGTCTACACACATCTCTCTTACCTGCATTATCTCTTAAATCGACCTCTGTACCAGATGATTGGTGGATATCTAACGTAACGTCAGTTTTCGGAAAAGGCTCCAGTGGTGGTCCTGGCAATTACAGGCTGGTAAACCTAACTTCGGTACCAGGCAAACTGGTTGAAACTACAGTAAAGAACAGAATTATCAGAGACACAAATCAACACAATGTATTGGGGAAAAGTCAATACGGCTTTGTAAAGGGAAATCACGCCTTCTCAATCTATTAGAATTCTTTGATGGGTCAACAAACATGTGGACAATCACTAAGCTAGGTAAGGTGGTAGTGCCTCCTGGCATAACCATGCAAGCAGCTTCCTTGGGACTGCAGAGAAACCCACAAAGAGGCACTTGGACTACTGCTACTAACTGATCCAAACTGAGAGATGGGTTTGATGCATGGGTGAGGTGGTTCAGCCAAGGGATTATCACATTCTCATCCAAGGGTGGGGAGAGAATTAGACTGACTACTGCCAAATTCCTGAAGGGAGGAGTATATTTTACTTCTGATTTGCATATATATTCTGTGCTGACTGTGTTCCCTTTCCACTAGTAAGGATTTCCTTGTTTGTACACAGTCTGAGTGCTTGTGAGGAATTTCTTCCTGTTAAGGGCAGCTGGGCAGAGTGCTTTTAGTTTCCCCAGGTTTCTGGGTGGGGCACTGGGGCTCAAGCCAGTTTAGTTATTTGTCAAGAGGAACCTTAGATACATTGAACTCAGCCCTCTTTGCTGCCCTTAATCACCTGGCAGAAGGCTTACACAAGGAAAATTGTTGCACAGACTGGAGAACACAGTTATTTTGTAATTAAGGACAGCACTGAATTAATTCCCAGATGAATCACAACAAATAGGAAGGCACTGAATGAATTTATAAAGATCTCCCATCCATGTGCTGAAACATGAAGGCTTTTTAAGCGATAGGATTTCCCCGTGTATACAAATGACTGTAAAGGAACTGAAAGAAGGCTAGCAGCTTCCGAGGTGCTGCTGCTGAATTTGGAACCCTGTTGTAAGTGATGGACTGTGAAAGCACAAGCTCTGTAGGTGTTGTGCTAAGTGGAAACTCTTCAGCATCTTTCAATAATAAGTAATAGCAATACTATCACTTAGCGCTTCTCATCTTCAGATCACTTTTCCAAGTCACCAGTGCTTACGACACCTCAGTGAAGTAGGAAGGTGTTATCGTTTCATAGATGAGTCAGCGAGATTAAAGGAGAAAAAAGGGAAATCCAGTTAAGTACAAATGTGAGCACTGAATGCCCCCATACCTGGGCTGAGAAATGACATCCACCCATATCGGTGGGCGAGGGAAATGGATGGGGCTGGCTGTGAAAGGGGGACACTTGCCAAAGGACAATGGATAACCCCTCCCCCTGGGAGTCTCTGGCATCCATTGGCCGACTGAGGGAGAGAGGTGCTGATTGGCCACCATTCCCCAGCTCCCAGGATTTAACTCAGCAGCCTCCCTACCCACCCAAACTAGGAATGGGAACCCAGCCTGATGGATGCTGCAGGTCTTGCCGATTGCCTGTTTAGGGCGTCAGGAAGGATTTTTTTTTCTCTTGGGGCCAATTGTCAGAGGACCGGGAATCTTTCTGCCTTCCTCACAGCACCTGCAAGTGACGGTGGATTGAGTAGGGAACACGTTTAGTACCTAAGTGAGGTTGGTGTTGTTCATTCATCGCAACTTGCAGGTGGTTTCTAGTGCAGTTAGGAGAGTAAAATGAACATTTCCAAGAGGAAAAAGAGCTGGATTTTGATGATGGGCTTTGGGCTCATGTGATAGGTGAGACCTTGTGGTCTTTGTGGGCTGAGGTCTCCATCCTGCTGCACCCTTTGTGCCCCTTGTGGGGGTGGGAGTAGGTGAGGACTCAGAGAGAGATGAGTGCTGGTGGGCAGGCTGAGGAAAGCCTCTTCTCCATTATGGCTTATATGGTAAGCAGCCCTGTAACCGTGGTGCCAATTACAAGCTATATGGTAAGGAGCACTGTAATCTCTGAACTCAAACCAATTAAATGCCTGATATAGGAGAGTATGGGTGATGGATGCATAATGCCTCTCCCTTGTGTTAAAGTTCAATAAAATTTGCGGCCTGCCACTTAATTCTATGAATGTGTCTGTCCTCCTTTTGCCACTGTGTCCACATCAAATACATTTGTAAAATGTTATGATTGACAGAACAATGTGACATCACACATGCTAATTGTGATATCACAGAACAATGTACATTACTATTTTATAACATCTGAAATGGGTGCTACATTCTTTCCAGAGGTCAGACACAATCTCTGCCTAGGATAACTTCAGTCTACGTTTTTTCATGTGGCAAAGTGAATGAGGATTATCAAACAGCAGGCAAGGATGGGGAAGGATGAGGGTTACAGCAATAAAATCACATGAAAGCTCAGTGCAGGGATGTGCATGTCATGGGACATGTAATGAATGACATTGACTTGTAGGCCTCAGAGAAGAGGTGAGTTTCCTGGAGGCTTGTGAAATGAGGACAGAGTAGCGGCTGGGTGTTATTGGGTATGTACATTGGAGTTGGGATCAGAGCCCATGGGCTTGCTCAGACCATGGTGTCACACATTGCTCTTAAATATGTCTGTGTCTCTTCATCAGCTCACTGATCTTCAGCTTGGTGTGGCCCTTCTGGAAAATTCCCAGCATTGCTTCCTCTAAATGCTTTGAGCATCCAGGATCCTTGGGATGATCTGGGTAAAGTTGCACACTCTGGTACATTCCTCTGTAGCTGGGTTCTGAACCCCGTATCCAAGGGGCCCTGGCGGTTGGCAGAACTATTTTAAAAAGGGAAATTCTGGTCTCCAGCCAGCAGTGGCCACCATGTGGGGTGCAGGCAGAACGCCTGAGGATACCTAAGCATTCCCTATCCCTGTCTGAGCACTTACGCTGGGGCCTGCGGCAGCCTGACACAGAGGAGAAGAGGCAAAAGGGAAAGTGGCCAGGGAGGACCACAGCCCCTGCAATCAGTAACACTTTCCTCACTCAGTGGGTCCTTCTCATACCTCATCCAGTTCTCGTCAACCCAGGGAATCCCCTGCTGGCCCCAAACACAGCAGCTTCTCCTGCTGTCTCAGCTCCTCACCCCAAGGTGATTATCCCCTTTCTTCTTCCTCCCCCCGCAGCCACTATCCCTATTCCCAGGGCCTCCATTGCCCCCCACTTACCTTTGGGATCTTTGGAAGAGACAGGCAGTGACTTCCTGCCTCCTGTTCCATCCATCTTCTGAGGGCAGCTGACTGGCTCCCCACTTGCAACAGGGGGACCCGTTCCTCTCTCCCAATCCTTGAGGAAGGCATACCTTCATGGGAAGGGCAGCTGTCTTCCTTTACCCTACCACTACCACATGGTCCAGCCCACAGACTGAGCTGGTGGGACTCTGGCCCTGCACTTTGTAGACCATGCTAAGGAACCTTCCTTGTGCTGAAAAATCCCATCCAGTATGGATGGGACTCCCTAGCACAGGGTAACCTAGCCCCTTTCTTCCTGCAACCTCCCCAGGCACTGTACCTCCAACCCTGCCGGATACCCAATCACCCTTCCTGCCTAACAGCTCCCTGGGGACATACCCAGCCTTCCTACTTTCCTGTCTCTCAACCTCTCTGCCATGCTATTAGCCTAGCTTCCTTCCCTGCCTTCCATCCACTCAGCCTCCACTCTACATACACTACCAGATTCCCACCTCAGGACTAACTGAGTGGGAAAGAGTTGGGAGCACCAAAGGAATGGGGGAAAGGGCACCAGAGACTAGTTGGAGGACAATGAGGGGATACATTAGAAGGCAAATACCCTTGGGAACTTGAGCTGGGAAACTGAGACTACACTGAGGCTAGGCAGGGAGCACAGAAGGATTCACTGGGAGTTAAGGCCAACTATGGGGAGCAGTAGAGTGTCCTCTAGATGTTTACCCAAACCACCTACTTTAACTCCCAGGTGACAGTCAAATGGATAGAAACCCAGAGGTCACCAAGGGGAAGAGAGAAAGAGAGGGAAAGGGGATAAACTAGACTTAACACTGAAAAAACAAAAGGGAGCTGCTGTCTGAGATGAGCTGCAGTGTGCATGTGGTGACAGACTTGCTATTCACCCTCTCAACACCCTGGAGGGGACCGCCATTTCTACCTCCCCAATTAAGACAGCCGTCGGGGCGGGGTGGTGGTTTTCTTTAGGGACAGATTACAGGCGAGTGTCATGGGGTGGTTGGCTTCTGGAAGTTGATGAGCATCCACTCTCTGGATCTTTATCCAAACCTCCTGAGAATTCACTAGAATACCCCATGGACAGCAAGTCCCTGTACAATTGAGCCCCGCCTTACATAGATACTTGCATTCGTGCTGGGATTTGCTCCTCTGCAGATTATCAGTATGAATAGCCACCTAATAGAGACTGCTCCCTTGCAATTTTACAGATGCGCTGCCTTGCGGGGACTTTCTCACCTCTGGTGGCACTTACCTCCTGCAGTGAGATCTCCATAAAGGATGTTCCCTGGCACAATGTGCTGAGAATAAAAAAATAAAAAGCTGTTCTCCCCACTCTGAAATGTGCAGAGTCACTAATGACTCCATAAATCCATGCCCTCCGGTGCTGAAACTCAAGAGGTTATATTTTTATTGAGATGAAAGGTAAGTCATCTCACAAGGAATGCATTTTTCATCATGCAACAGAGATCATTTTCTGGACAACCCTTTTGGACTGAAATGTACACTGCTAAGGGTGGTTTTATTTAACCCCTGATTTTTATAAAGATCAGAAGCTTGAAACCAAAATTTGGTTCTCAACAACAACAGCCCTTGATTCTTGCAAAGCCATGTGCACTGGTTAGTGAAAGATGAATCTTGGATGGTGTAGCTGCTATCGCTGATTTTGGTTGGTTTAAAAAACAATAGAAGCATTTGTCTAACAGGGTGGGCTTGATATGTATCTCTATGGGTGCCATTCCATTGACTTCAGTGGAAGTTTTGAGTCAGACTTCATTTTAATAAGGGAAACTTTAAAGGTCTTATTAAAAAGTGTTTCAGGCTTTTTCCCCCATAAGTGAAAGATTCTTTGCAAGTGGGGGTTTGGCAATGGAGATATATAGCAGAGATTTGGGGCCTGGTTTAAGAACAGTTGCTAACTTTTTACGTGCAGTTCTCAGGTTACTTTCGGAGCTGGAAATACAAAATGTCCCCATTTTTAGCAAAATATCTATCATTTTCCAGCTTTATGCACCTCTGATTGAGCCCAATCCAAAGTTTTGACCCTAGAATCAGATCTAGATTTTGAACATCTCCAAAGTAGGAGACTGTTCAGATCCCAGGTTCCAAAAGGAGGGAATCTTCCTCCAAATGAGTGAGGTGAGGAGCCACCTAGGAAATGGTGTTTGAAAACAGGCTGAAGAGCAGTGGGAAAGAGATTAAAAAGGTCTCCTCCGGCCCCCCAAAGCCCTGGCCATGGCCCTTATTATAAATGCTACTGGGTGACTCAGACTTGGAAGCTTTTTGGCAGAAAGGAATCAGGGAGCAGCACAGAAAGTCAACCACATGGGAACTTCAGAGTTTATTATAGTCCATTAGGGAGTAGGTGACACAAAGATCTTTGCTGCTATTTGTCTCACCATCTCACCCGTACGTTGCTGCCTTCAGATATTGTGGTGCAGTCCAAATCTGCCTGCAGAGGGGACTATCTCCTTCCTGCTGCCACTGGTAAGTTGATGGTACTCCAGTGTTCCCTGTGGTAAATGCTTCTTTAAACAGCCCCATTTGTCATTCTTGCCACTAGCTCAGCATGGTCCCGGTCCCTTGAAATCCAACCTGCAGCAGCTTCATAGGGTGGTTGGGCCTTTAACCGTCTTCTAGCAACATGTAGTCCCATCATCGCTTTAAATCTTACTATCAGATTCATGTGGTTGTTGCACCTGTAAATGACCCTAGTCCTTTCCAGCTCCTCATTGTCAATATCTGTTTAACATGCTGCTCCACAGGGTTGGTGCCCCAGCTGTTCCTGCACATGTCCTAGGGCTGGAATATATGGGGGATCCTTGCCCTTTTAGATATCCCCTTTCAGCCAGCAGTTCTTGGCTACCTGTCCCACCCCAGGCCGGGAAGCTGGACTGAACTGGAGTAGCTGGGCGATGAGGGTTTTGCAGGGCTCAGGCAGAGGAGGAAGACCATCAGGGTAGAGGACACCCTTTTTCTGACGGCGGGGCATGCTGTGGATGTGGGTGTCGTCGAAGGGCATGCAGCCAGTCACCATCACATAGAGCACCACCCCCAAGCTCCATATGTCGTACTTCTTGGCATCGTAGGGAATGCCCAGCAGCACCTCGGGGGAGGCATAGGCAGCTGATCCGCAGTAGGTGGTGCTTAGGTCTGGGTAGCCACATGCCTCCTTGCCAAAGCCAAAGTCAGTGAGCTTTGCTCGGCGGCCGTCAGAGGTGAGCAAGACGTTCTCACACTTGAGGTCCCGGTGCACCAGGTTCCGGTCATGAAGATAGCGCACAGCACCCACGATCTGTCCAAAGATGTCCCGGGCCTCTGGGACACAAGGTAGTTTCCCCAGTCGCTGGACCAGCTGGAGCAGATCAGTGGACGCTGCTTCCATCACAATGTAGAGTTTCCCATTGCAGACCTCGATGAACTCAAAGACCCGCACGATATTGGGGTGCCGGATCACTCGCAGGATGGAGAGCTCCCGTGGTAGAAACTTGTGTACAAAATCGGGGGGTGCCCGGCGCCTATCCACCACCTTGATAGCTAACGGGCCCTTGTACTTGGCTGAGGTGGCCACCCTCACCTTGGAGTAACTGCCCTCACCCAGGGTCTGGCCTAGCTTGTAGCCAAGCTCGTTAAGCAGTTTGTCTCCTCCGGAGATTCTTGACATGGTGCAGTGTGGCTTGATGGGTTCTGATGGGTTTGATTGGGGCTGGTGTTTTGCTCCAGGGATTGAAAGCTTTAACCCATTGTGCGTGGCAGCTGTTGACTTTCACCTCCCTCTGTGCTCCCACTGGGTACTTGGTCCAGGGGCATCACTGCTCACCCAGGTATTGTGATGTGCTAGAAGTGTCATGGGTCACTCCCTTTGTGTGTTGCCAAGGGTGTCAAGTTAGCTCCCTTTCCTTCCTCCGCTCTTTGGGATCCTGGGCATATCATGTACAAAAGCAAGGGGAAAGCTCCTCATGTGAATTTTCTTGAGGTTATTGTCCCTTCCACTTGAGTTTGGGCTAGGCTTCTTGAAATAATAAGAGCCTGCTTAGTCATGAGCATCCTGGAAGCAGCAATTAATTTCTGGTTTTTGCCAGACTGATACATGTTCTTCACAGAAAACTAGATATATTCAAATCAGGATTTACACAAAGTGGTGCAAAAAGAATGGTTTTATACCCTGCCAAACTGCAAGTTGTTTTGGGTGACTGTGAATATTTATTTTGTAATTCTGCGGCTGTGTTACAGGATGATTTTAAACCAATTGAATTTAGCCAATGATGTTGCCTACAAATGCTGCTCTTAATTTAAAACCCTTTTTTTTAATTTATCTGTTCTGGTAATTAAGCCCTAAAGGAGGTTCCAGGGAAAGCTGTAGCTAGCTAACTTTCCCTTGAAAGGACACAGATATAGGCTTCTGATCAAGAATAGATGGTCAAGCAGTGAATCTCCAACAAGAAAAGTAGTATTTATTTAGAAGTGAGTCATTCCAGTAAAAGAGTAGAGAGAGAAAATAAGGTTACAGTTAAAAAGGGAATGAAACGGCGCGACAAATAAAAATGCAATACTACAATAACAATTTCAATTTAACTCTATGGCATATAACAATATAATCATTCACGTAATACTCTATGCCTTGTAACAATATATTAATTAAACATTCAATATTAAATACTTAAAACTAAGCATCTAGGAAGTGCTGGCCTGGTGATTACTAAATGGGTAGAAACAGATCTCACTCAGACAGAAAATTTCAACTTTATTTACATTGCAGCCCCTAATAAAAGAAAATTGGACATACAGGGGCTTTCTTAACAATCCCTCTGAATCGTCTTCGAGGGCCTTATGCTCAGTCTATGTTTCAGGAGTGCTGGAAGCAATCTGTGCTGTTGTTCAAGCTGCCTGCTTCCACAGAGGTAAAGTTTCTCCACAGGGAGCAGATACAGAAGCCTGCTTGACTGCTGCTGAGGTAGCTGCCGCAGTGGCCTTGGCTGGCTGGGTGGCAGAAACAGCCATTGCCGGGGCAACCTTGGAACCCTGAGTTACTGTTACTGCTGCTGCAGGAGCCGCTTGGGAACGACGCTAGCGAGTGTGGGTTGCAGGGTTGTTGTAGCTGCTTGGGAACGACGCTAGCGAGTGTGGGTTGCAGGGATGTTGTAGCTACTTGGGAACGACGCTAGCGAGTGTGGGTTGCGGTGCTGCTGTTGTTGCTTTGCTAGGATGGCAAGGCCATCAGCTACTTACAGAAGCCATTGCTATGGTTTGTGGTGCTGCTGCAGTAGTAGCTGCTTTGTGAGTGATGGCTGCCAGTGAGCATTGTCTGGGGCTAGCGAGCGCCATTGTGCTTGTGATTGTGGGTAGTTAGCTACGCTGCTGCTGTAAGGCAATAGTTAGCTTTCTTACCCAGCAAGGTTCCACTGGTGTGGTTGCTGCAGCTCTGTGAGTGTCTTCTTTCTTCCAGGTGTCCTGCAGCTTTCCGCTCTCCTTCAGGTCCTTGTACCTTACAAGGTTTTAGCCTGCTGGCTATCACCTTTACGTATGATTTGCAGCGCATTGGCTGAATTAGATGATAAATTATAGCTAATCAGCTTTCAGGGATTTGCATATGCTAAATTATGTCATGTGTACCGACGTGACACTCAAGCTCAGCCAATCAGTTTTCAGCAATTAGCATATGTTAATTGTATGCTAATTGGTTGTGTGTCCTAGTAGCTCCTCCTCCTATCATAGACGTCTATGGGCTCAATGTGTTCCAATGGAGTTTTTCAGCTGACTTTTGAATGAGCCCTACCTACTTCCTGTTTGGAAGTCCCATGTATTCCTATGGACTTCAATGTATCTCTATGGGATTTTGCTGAGTCATTCCCCACAGGAAGTGGAATTATTACATCATAGGCAATGGACTCCTGGGTGCCCTAGAAATGGGATCTCCCACTGTATTACATCACTCTATAACTGCCATTATTAGATTTTCTAATTTAAATTATTCTTAATTTTTATTTAATTACAGGTTTATTCCTAAAACTAATTACTGTTCTGAGCATTCCAAAGGGTCCTGATACTATCACCACTCATTTTGTGTTCAATTAAGCAGTGTATAATTTTTCCAAATTTACATCCCGTCCTGAAGTTTTCTGCAAATTTCCAATTCAAAGTGTTGTGAGGCATTTTGGGCAACTGAGACAAAATCTCTGGTCACAGCTGGAGAAGTGTATTTACCAGCTATGGTTGTTCCTCCTAAGGGTTTAGAGGAGGACTCTCTCAATTTATCTTCCAGTGAAGAATCCCCAAAGAACTCCTATTTGCCTAAGTTCTTGAACTTGAAATCATAGTCCTTTGAATTTTTAAAAAAAATAATACTTGGGGCTGCTAAGAAATTTCAGACCAGAGGCCTCTTAGACACCTACTGAATTTTAGATTTTTAATTTTGTTGGGGCAATGATCGTTGTTCTGAGGACACATTTGAATAAATGCACTATGTATTTTAGAATATGTACTACTGATAGCATATATTTATATAAAATGTTTTAACTCCCGTCTCCAGTTTTTCTTTTCTTGAGCACTCATTTGCTGAAGGTAAATGGTCTTTGTGGTTCTTGGTATAAATAAATGTAGCTTGTCTGGATTCTGTGTGTGTATTTTCTAATTTTTTTAATTAGACACTCTGAACGTCCTAAGGAGGCAACAAGAGAGCCCTAGGTACTGAAGAGAATAGGGGATTTGGACAGTCACACGGAATCCTTACCTACACACGCAGTCACTGGTAGCTGTAAGTAACGGCAACAAAAGGGACATCTGATGCCTCTAGCTACCCAAATGGGCCACTTGTTACTAACTCAATGGGGCAGGGAGGAGGGGAATAAAACACAGCCCCACCAAGGGAAGTGAAGAATACTATATCTAACTGAACCAGGGGGGAGGGGATTTGGAGAGGCAGGAAGCAATTACCTGAGTTGGGACTTGGTGGGAACTGCAGCATTAGCTGCCCTACTTTTGAGAAGAGTAAAGTGGGATCTTTAATGACCTCTGTTTTGGGTCTCATATGAAAGACATCAGCAAAAATGCCCCTCAAACAGCCTGCCAGATTTCCGATCCTGTAACTGACTCAGGGGAAAGAGCCCTGTCTACCTTCAGTTCTTAAGCACTGTTGTTTTTTCAAGATATTCCAAGGTTCTAATCCATGTTAGGGAACAGCTGCTTGAAAATTGTATTTTTATTTTTTAGTTAATAAAAAAAAGTCTGAAACTACTATTACTATTGAAACTTTTAAATTGAAGACAGAGACTACAGAAGTTTTTTTTTCTCCTGTTGACAAGTTCATCTTAATTAATTAGCCTCTTAGAGTTGGTTGAGCAACTCCCACCTTTTCATGTTCTCTGTATGTATATATATCTCCTCACTATATGTTCCATTCTATGCGTCCGATGAAGTGGGCTGTAGCCCATGAAAGCTTATGCTCAAATAAATTTGTTAGTCTCTAAGGTGCCACAAGGACTCCTGTTATTTTTGCAGACACAGACTAACACAGCTGCTACTCTGAAACCTATCTTTTCTTCTCTAAATCCTTTTGCAAATACAGGAACTCACTGTGCTTTGAAAGCACAGCTTTTTATTAGACATGATTAGGGTGACCAGACGTCCCAACAACATTGGGACTGTCCTGATATTAAGGTGTTTGTCCCGATATTTCGCTCCGCCGGCAGCTTTGCCCCTCCCCCCCCAGTTTGTCCTGCTATTTTATTCCTCTCATCTAGTTACCCTAGGCATGATGTAGAGAAGCATCACTCCAGTAACAGCGCGAGGAGTCATCCAGCTTCAGCCAGGCACCACACTGCCTGAAATGCCTTGAGACAGGGGAGCAATGTAAATGCTGCACTGCTCAGTTACAGGGTGGAACATTTGCTTCCTCCAGTGTGCGGACAACTCTGCTGGCTGGTGGGGTGAGAAGTGGGTCCCTTACTCCCATTCCATCCTCATCTTCTTTGAAGAGTGTGGAGTCGGTGTAGCTATTAGGGGATCACATCCGTATGGAGGCATAAAGGAGGAGGTTTCTTGTCTCCTACGTCCATGTGGTGCCAGATGCAAACTGGCCCACAGACTCTTTCCATGCAGGCAGTCTAATGAACGAACTTAGAATTCCTGCTTCTGAAGTGGTTAAGTCATAAACTTCTTTCTGCAGAAGAATTTGCCCAGTTTCCTGGTTTCACTGAATTACGCTGGCAGCATGGGGGTGGGAAAGAAGAAAATGAAGAAACAATTGGCCGAGCTACTGAAGATGACAATTTAAAAAAGAGAAAATAAATCCAGGAACAAAAACTGACAAAAATTCAAGTTAGGAAAGAACTGCAGCTTGAACCATATGTCACGAATGCTTTTATTTAAGCACAGAAAAAACAGCACAGCACTCAATAGGCCAAAGAGCTGTGGAAAGTCATTTATTTCTGTGGGCTACAGATTCCTGGCACTTACAGTTAGACTGTGATTCATAACCACAGTGACTTCAGATGAGGTTCAGGCTGCACTTTCAATAAGAAGTGAGCACTCCTCGATGACTAAACACCACTGAGCTGAAAAAATAGATTTGAGGATATTTTATGAGGGAAGATGATGCCCCAGGTTTCCATTGGTTACATAGGTTCTCTTCTTGTTATATCACTGCCACTGGGAAATGCAATCCTCAGTTGACATGTAGATACCATTACATATGTGTGCAAGCATAGAGGTTCTGATGATGCACAGTACTTTGGGCTAACGCAGGACTTGAACTGTAGGCTGTACAGCAGCGGAATACATGGTGATCGTGGGGGGTCCGTGGCAGAATCCTCTTTTAGAGGAAGCCTGTTTGTGATGTTCCCAGAAGAGATGTGGCCCGAAGCACCGTGGGAGAAAAAAATAAAGTTGCTACTATGAACAATACCCAAAAGGTAAAGATTGCTGTGGCTTTGTATCTTGTAAGACTGGTAAACCTACATCTGCTGAAGTGAGCTCCCAGTTTTAAAGTTTCCAACAAACTTGGTTGAGACTGCTCTACTCGGATTCAGATTAGCAACTGAGCTGTTCTGTCAGCCATTCTCTACTCAGAACCACACCGAGCAGTTAGAAACCATAGAACCGTTATACATCCAAAGGTCACATAAGGCAATGCCATGGTGGTTAGGACAGAAGAGCCCAGGTGAAAAATAGGTCTGGGAAGGGCTTCTTCCCCAGATGGGGAATCTTGGAGTATCCAGTGTGATACTAACATATATTTCTAATCTTTCTGTAAACCCAAGGCTAAACTGATGTTAGTTGTTCTTGTTCATGGTCCAGACATTCTTGTGCAGCTCTAGTCTTAGCCTGGTTCCTAACCCACAGTCTGCAGTATGACATGTGACTTTCAGAAAAAGCACTGAACTGAGACGGCAAGGGGAAGGAATGAGATATTTGTTCTTTGGAGAACACCATTAGACAGAGAAGGAGGAGCTCTGGGTTCATCATTCTGTGCTGTGCTTGGACTTGTATTTTTTGTTTCCTTTGATTTTTTGGCTCTAAGTTTCTTAGCATAAAAATGTACCCAAAATCTGTTTTGCTTCCATCCCTCCACCTCAGATTGTGCAATCAGTACTATAAATATTTAGCCAAAGTCAATACATTGTAGTGGTGTTGACAGATATGGCAATATTCTGGCCGAACCTCATTGTATTAAGTTTAACATCTCTGGAGTTCATTGTATTAAAAATGCAAATGTTTATGTACTATTGAGAGACAGTTTGGAACATTAATAGGAGGAAGACATGATTAATGCAAGCTCTAGAAAGCATTATAAACCTCAAAGAACTGTTTGGGACAATGTGTGTAAAGTGAGTTTTCCATTAAGTACTTGGGAGGAGGGAAATGCAAAGTCTCACCTCCAAAACCAGCCTTTTGAAACATGCTAGGGAGAGAAACTGATTGATTGCCTGGAAACTCTAGCTCAAAGACCTTTGAACTGTATAAAGGATGGATTAAACTTTTCTTGAGAGTGTCTGTTCTGGACAGAGGGTTTTATGAATTTGAAACCACAGGAACACCTCTGTGGGGAGTTTTGAAGGACTGCTTACCTTCAAAGCTTATTAGCAAGCGTGTGTGTGTGTGTGTGTGTATACATATATATGTGAACCATTATAAATTTATTATGTATTCTTCATCAATTCAATGTTATTGTAGGGAGGTGGAATCCAGTTCTGGTTTAAATAAAATCCCCATTATGTGGTGGGGGTTTTTTTTTGTTTTTTGTTTTTTTGGACAATCAGTTGTATTATCTCGACTACCATTAAATTACTTTTATCATGATGTAAAACCTCCCCTTTGTCAGCTCTTGCCTGCTGTTTAAATTATACTACCCCTGTGATGTATCATTACTAAACCTTGTTCAGTAATTCTGGGATATGGTGACCCTCAGATTTATTACAAATTATAACACAATAACCCTCCTCTGAGAGGTCTGTTTACAATTGCATGACAGTCACTACATAAGTGCAAGATATTTTGTAAACACAAAACCCAGAACTGTTTTATCTTGATGAGAGCATGACCAACAAACAAGTCAGTACCTCTTATGCCCCTTGGAGAAGCATCAGGGCAATGAGAGAGAAAGAGGTTGGCGTATAATTGGGAGGCCCCTGTCATGTAGCTGGAGGATGTTTTGACTTTCTGTATTAGGTCATCATTGGAATCTTACCCCAGGGAGGCTGCACAGATGTATATTCCTTTCATTAGGGAATGGGAGGGGCTTCCCTTGTGAGATGGTCACTCCTGTGGTGGAGTTAGTAGCTGGGAATTCAAAAGCAGATTAATCTCAACATTCAGACTAACCAAACATGTCTCTGCTGTGTGTTTTGCTGTGGCTGCCCTTTCTCTGAGCTCCCAGATTGCTAGAGCTATGTCAGTGTAATTATTGGACTCTGAAGTACCAGCTGTCATTCACTACAGCAAACAACTGAGCTAACAAAACAGTCATGAGAACTTGTTTACTTAGGATCATTAGTCCACTTCTTTGCATTCTTATTTAGCTCTGAAGTCCCTATTATGCTGGACTGTGGTTTATTTCAAAGGAAACCTCTATTTTCCATTTAGTTCTAAAATGTTCTAATTTTTTAATGATGAACAACATTTTTATGTACTGTGGGCCAAACTTTACTGTTCTTCCTAAGGTGAAGACAACACATGGTATGGCCGAACAGGGAGTGCAGCATTTGGCCCTGTATTTGGAATTAATAATTTTAGTAAAGTGTTTCCTGGAGGTTTCACACATGGCATCAGATACTAAAATGATGATAATTTGTAAAAACTTATTTTAGGGTAACCACACCATTAGCAAGAACTGTATATAAAGCAGTTTCTGCATATTAATGATAGACAAACCTCAAAAGGTTTGAGGCTTCCAGTCAATCAGATAAGGACACTACAGCTTGCATATTTACCTAAAGTTTATTTTAAATATCCAAACCTTTAAGGACTAAGTGTATTATAAACTACCATGGAAAGTTAGGTTGGGAGTATTCAATATATGAAAAATGTATACAACATGAGTTGCTTGTCTTATGTCCCAGTCCTATGATCAGACCCGTGTAGATGGGCCATGAGGAGTCCCACTGAAATCAACGGGGCTCTGCATGAGCTCAAGGGTTGGCTGGCATGGATCTGATTGTAGGGTCGTTGGGTTGGGGGATTTCTTGTCTGAGTGAACACTACCTAGTACGCCACTGGCATACAAAAAACTAATTTTAACAATTTCTATTAATGGAAGAACCATAGCACCTAGTTCTGACTATCGCGCTATGCCTTGGGCTCTGATCCTACAAGTTACAATGTGTGAATGTACCTGCATAGAGCCTCTTTGACTTCGGTGAGGCTTCAGGTGACTTGAGGGGGTTCTGCCCATGTTGTAACTTGCAGGATCAGGGCTCTAGGTATTTCTAAGGCACCAATCACCTCTCTATCTAATCTTTGTGGTATCTCACTGATCAGCACCTGTATATGTAGATAAACACCTACATAAGAATTGAAGGCAACTGACAGTTAAGATCTCTAAGTCAGAATATTATGTGAGACAGTGGAAATGGGCACCATAAATTATTCCTCTTCATCTATGTTTGAATAATTGGGATTCTATTGCTGGCCATGAAAGGGATGATTAGCTTTTTAAAAAGAGTTTTTCCTCATTTTTCTGGTGTTTAGTATTTCTGAATTTTATTTTATTTTTTGGTCATTTGGAAAGAGAGCCCTGGGCTGAAAAGACAACAGCTTGTCTTCATTATTGATGGCCCATATGAAACATTGTGACTAGGTTAGTGCTGGGATTAAGATTTGTATTGGTCTGGCTCTGCAGCCAGAATCACATACTGTACCTTTTTGAGTCCAATAGCGCGTATTTAGGTTATTACCATATGAAACAAATACAAGTGAGGTTAGGATTGTGACATGGGGCAGACATGTTTTGATAGGAGATAACAAGGAAGCAACACTGCCCATAATAGCAGGTGTTACTTCTTTCAAAAATGTTGTTCCTTTTTTTAAACTGCAAAATGCTATTCATCAATTAATCTCAGAACTGTTAAAATAACTGAGCACATCCAGTGCTAGTTCAGTGCAGTTGGAAACAGACCCTTTAAAAGGGATGTACCAGGTAGCAGAGGAACAACATCTCAAACCGCTTAAAGACATTTCATTGCCTGGGTTCCTTTTCTGCAGTAGAACTGCTGCTCCAAATTTACTATAACTGCAGGTGTGATTATTTCAGTTGGTTTATTTTATCCCAGTAATGCTGCAGTTTGGCAGAGCTGTACTTGCTGAAGCAGAAACAAACATAACTGAGCACAGAGCCTTGTCTATAAATGTTTTAAGAAAATATGTGTGTGGAGGCATCAGCAACAGCAGCCTGAGCCAGAGTCTGATGTTGTTGAAGGTTCTCCGGTCCCTTTGAGCAGTAACAGCAGTGGTTATCATAGAGAAAGGCAGGGTTGTGTTTGGTTTGAAAGTCATACAGGTAAGATAGATATGGTAATTTGTATAATTTTCCATTCTTTTGCCCAAGAACTGGGTGATGATCAAAATACTCTGAACTGGGTTTTTTTCCTCCCCCTCCTATGCATATCAAAAGATTTTGTAACTTTGCTTTTTTTTTTTTTTCCACTGTTCAGGAGTAGGTGTGATCCTCACTTGAGTTCTGTCCCTTTGGCTGTCTTTCTCTTTCAGCCTCTCTAAAAAGGAGTGAGAGAGACTGACGGTTGTGATTGGTGTGACCCTGAGACCTCCCCAATCCCAAAGGTGGTATGTAATAGGTCATTGGAACACTAGTAACTCAATGATCATTAATGATATATGTACATCCACACACGACCTTACAGATATGTGCTGCAAATGTGTTCTTAAAGTGTATTTGTTGAGCAATGCCTAAGTTACTCTTGTTCCAGACAAGGGAATATGGTTCCACCTGCTTGAACACGTCTCCAATGTAAATTAGGCAAAGAAAAGCACATTGACATGCATGGTAAACCAAGCCATCAGAAAAGTAAGCAGGGAAAGCTGAATACTTAACATATGGAGACCGTGCCCCAAGGGAAGCCTTCCAGCCTCTTGAAGCAGGGTCAGTGAACTTGGGAAGACAGCATGGCATCTATACCCCAAAAAGAGAGAGAAGCATTGGCTGGGTTTACTTTCCAAAGAATACATTTCTAAGGTTCACTGGGACTATGAAAAGAAAGGGGAGAGATCCCCACAATTATCCTTTTCTGGGCAGAGACATGAGGCCAGGGCCCTTGTACAGATGAGAAAAGTGCATCTGGGTTGAAGTTTCCGGAAACTGAATATAGATGAGAAACCTGGTTAGGCAAAGTTTGGAACTTGCTGAAGTAAAATTTTAGTCTGAGTGTTTTTATTTTTGTTTGTTTGTAACCACTTCTATCCTTACTCTTTGTACTTGATGTACCTATATATGGGTATATCACCTATACTCATGCCTTGTTGTTTAATAAACTTGTTTTAGTTTTACTATAAACCAATCCAGTACCTGGGCTGACGGGAAAGGTATACTAATCCCAGTTAAGCTGACAGGCTGCAATATATCGTCTCTTTAAAAGAGCAACAAACGTAATGACTTCGGTCACTGTTCAGTAGGGGGGTGGACACGACAGGACCAAGGCTGGCTTTAGGGTGATTCCACTGATTCCTGGGAATCAGGCCCCACAGTGTCCGGAAAAGGGGCCCCGCACGCTCTGCCGAAGTGCTGATGGAGTCAGCGGCAACCGATTGAGCTGCCACCGAATTGCTGCTGCTATCTTCTGCGGCAGCTCAATCGCTGTCGCTGTCTTTGGCGGCATTTCGGCAGCAGCTCTTTCAAATTAGGCCCTGCAAGTCCTAATGCCGGCCCTGCATAGCACAGATGGTTTGGGGGAAATTCAGGATGGGGAGTGTGTTGGCATCACTCTGTGAAAAGTAACGGCAGTGGAAGCCAGGATGTGACCTGCATACTCCTAGGTTGGCTGTCAGTGTCAGAGCCCTGAGCCACAGCAGCACAGTATTGCAGGCACCCAGAGTTGCTGGACAAGCTGTGACACTGCCCCTTACTGGTCTGAGTTGAACCCCAAAGTATCACAACTGGTAAACACACTCCTGCTGCAACGTAAATTCTGCAGCATGGGTTGAACATGGAAGTGATGTTGCTTTTCCAATGTTCAAATTTATTGACAATATTGTTGTAACAGCAAATTAAGAGCCTGGTTATGTGTTCCTTGCGCATGCAGAACTCCTGTTCACACAAATGGGGAATTTTATGTGTTCCAGGAATACAGAATTGAATCATAGGCCAGTTTAACTGGGATTTGGCACTATGCCACACAGCCAGTGCTCTGATTCGCCTGTGATGGCATGTACAAATCTTACACTGGGCCAAGACAGTAAGGGACTAATGATTTGATCTGCAGGCGAATGTTGGCTTCACCACACAACACCTGCCAGAAATGCCCAGACTTGGGGGAATAATCAAAAGAGGAACAGGAGACAAAAGGGAGGATGCAGGCTTCAGCAGGCTGGAAGCCCTGGAAGGGGGAGGATTTCTCTTGTAGTTCTGAAAGGGATCAGGGGCCCCGAGGCCCAAGAGCTACAGGGTTCTTGTGAAAGAGAAACTACATGCTGTTTGCCCCTGTGGTGAATGGGAAGTCAGGCCAGATTCCTCTGAGCTAAGGGAGACTAGCTGTAAATGTTTTTTTCCCCCTTTTGAGTTGAATGTTTGAAGGTCTATTAAATTGGAAAGATTCTCCAAGCCTTGATGAGGGAAAGGGGAGATCTGGGAATGGAAGAGAGGTTTTATTTGTGTCTCAGGAGCTGAACCCTGTTCTTTCCTGACTTGGGGTATTGACCTTTTGATTTTTATTTCATTTAAAGAGGGGTTTCCCCCTTCTCTTATGCTGAGATGGGTTTTCTTTCTGGCTATTGTTGTTCCTGTTTGGCTTTCCCCTGAAGTGACTCCTGCATACATGGTACTTGAAGTGGGATTTTTTTTTACCAAACTTCCCCAAGGGCTAAGGGGAAGTGTTGCCCAGCATCAACAGAATGGAGATCTAAAATTGGCTGGTAGAAAAACAGCCCCAACTAGAGCTAAGCAACAAATTTTTTTGTGCAAATCATTATTTTGCCGAAAAATGGGAAGACAATTCACAAATTTGGGTTGATTTTGATGAATTTTTTCAGTTGACTCAAATATTTTTTCCAAAATGAAATGTTTTGACTCTTTGTTTCAGAAATCTATTTTGTTTTGGAATTTCACTCAATTTTATTTAATTTTTTTAAAAAAAATTATTAAAATGTACATTAAATATACCATTTTGGGTTGAACAACAAAATGTCTGACCCTGAAACAATTTTTTTTTACTTTTTCATTTCACCTCAAAAATAAGATTATTTTGGTAGACCTGATCCTATTTTTTTCACTTCAGCCACTAAATGGAAATATAAATTATTTGCACAGCTTTAGTCCCCAACAGCAACATCACCCAAAGCTCAGTGGTAGGAGTGGGCACTCAGCAACTCTGAAAATCAGGCTGTAGGTGTCTCATGTTGGGCACTCAAAAATGGGGGGACCTAAAATTAGTGAAGACTTGATTTTTTTTTTTCATTTTAAGGGGGTTGCAGAAGGTCAAATATTAGGTCAATGGCAGAAGTGGGACAAGAACCCTGGACTCCTGATTTCCAGACCCATGCCTATTGACCCAAACCTTAGACTCTAAGGCTGAAAATTTTAGTCCTAGGTTATACCCGTCTCCACCAACTCACATACCTCTTAGTGGTCTTCTGAGGTGAAGGGGCAATGGCTTTTACCAACCCACATCCTGAACACTTTGAGAAGTGTCCACCCGTCCCCCATTTATAGCAGCAGGACCAATAATTGCTCCTGTGCTCTCTCTAACAACAGCTCTTGTCTCAGTCTGGAGGATCTCCTTCCCAGGGTAAAATAAGGGCTACTAGTTTCTCCTGGGGGAATTCTGCACCACTGTGCAATGCAGAATTTTGCAGAACTTAATATGTGTGCAGAATTTCCATTTTTCCCACAGAAACGGGCTGCAGATATGTTGGCTGCCACTAGGGGCTGCTGGACCCGGCAGAGCCCAGCTTGCAAATAGATGACAAGGGAGGGGAAGGGAATTGGAGGGTTCCTAGCACCTGCCCTTCCCAGCACACCCTGAAGGAAGGAGGCGGCAGCATGCAGGAAACTCCGTGCAAGCCCAGGACCCAGCATCAGGCTATTTCTTACTCTGGATTCTTGAGCTATGGGAGATAGAGGGTGTGAACATCTGGGCAGGGTGGGGGCTGCAGCTGGCCTCTGGGGACTAGGGGGTGTGAGCGTCTGGGCTGGGGGATGGGGGCTGTGACTAGACTCTGGGAAGAAGCGAGTGAGAGTGTCTGGGCCAGGGATACGGGGGCCTGCAGCTGGCCTCTGTGGGAGAGGGAGTGTCAGGTCCCCTGGCTGGGCTCTGTGGGGGAGAGGGTAGAGAAACAGGAACGGGTTGTCATAGGTATTTCTTTACTGCTCTACTCCTAGTTGAATTTTTTTGTGTCTGTATTGTTACAGCCATACTTGCTGACCGGTATTTTGAAATAAATTACCAAAATAATTGAAACTGGGCATAATTACATAGTGCTATTTTGACAAATAAAATTTGCAGAATTTTAAAATATTGTGTGCAGAATTTCTAACTTTTTGGCTCAGAATTCCCCCAGGAGTAACTAGTAGCGTCAGCTGCAGGACTGGAGCAGCATTTTCTGGTCTCACAAGTGGAGAATGGCAAGGTGAGCTCAAGGCCATTCTTCCAAAGACACTTCCTGTGGATTGGGGGAAGTAGTAGGCGTATGTGACTATACTCTCCTGCAAAATCTGCCTAGTGAGGTGGGCTAGCTGGCTAACCTTAAATGCTTCAAGAGGTGCTTAAATAAAGACCACCAGCCTCTCCTCTGCTTTGCTGATGAGTACAAAAGATAAACGAATAGGTTTTGGGGCCTGCTGAGGGAAGTGGATATATGGAGTGAAGCATCCAAGTGAGTTGAATCTATTTCTAGGGCATTACTGGGGTTTGTAGGATTTGGGTCAGTTTCTTTGTGGTTCCTACAAAACCACACTTAGCCTTAGTTAACACTGTGGTGCCTCAGAGATCATTACTAAGACCTTTGTTGTTCAATAATTCTCTAGCAAGTGGGGTTAAATAATGAACTGGTGACATTTCCTGACAGTGCACAATTATTTAGGTTAGCTCTTGAAGCCAGTACTATGAACGATTGTGAATAATTCCAGAAAGACCTAATAAAATAGAACAACTGAGCATCATGGCAGCAGAGTGACTGAAATTAAATCTAGTCAAGGGCAAAGTAATGCACACCAGGAGCAATCATTTAAAACACTGTACATAATCCTGGATTACAAATTAGTCAAAACTTCACAGGAAAAATATCTAGAGAACAGTGTGAGCCGTTTGAAGTGGGAAGCTGAATTTGTTTTTTTTGGCTATCTTAAACAAGATGCAAGTATTTTAATAGCATTATATAAAAGCCAGTGCACTTTCGTCTTGCATGCTGCATTAGTTTTGGTCATCTTGTTGCAAAAACCCACGTAGAAAAATTCAAAGGGTAGGCAGCAAAAATGAATGAAGGCATTTAGAGATTTGTTTGGGGGGAATCTAGACTTAGCTGCAAGGATTAGGTGTAGAATTTCCACTCCTGGAGAGGAAATATTGGGAAAATGTTGTCTGGGAGGAGCAACAAAGTGTGTTGTCATGTGGCACATGATTTGGGGGTACGTGGTGCAGGGGAGAAGACTGAGGAAAAAGTTATTTGTTATTTATTTGGATTTCAGCACCTAGAGGCCCCAATCAAGATCAGAGCCCCATTGTCTTGGGTACTATTCAAACACATAGCAAGAGACAGTCTCTGCCCTGAAGAAATTACAGTCAAAATAGACTTGACAAACAGCGGTGGGAGGAGAATGAAAGAAAAGTCACTTGCCCAAAGTCACCAGCAAAGCTGGGACTAGAACCCGTGTCTCCAGACTTCCAGTCCAGTGCTCTAAGCCATGGGAGAATGCTGCTTCTCTCATATAATGCTTACAGGTGGTGTGGGGATACCTTTAACATGTTGTTCCATTTCCTGGAATAGTTAGGTAATGTTACTTCTCATAAAATGCAGAAAATATAGGAAGGAAGCTGAAAATCTGAGCTTTTCACCGCTATTTTGTGCAATACTAAAAGGTATAAAATGGTGGGAATTCCTGCCAGAGCAAGAGCCTGGATATTAAGCCTCATTATTTGTGATAGGTTCGTTTGTTCTGACTCTCTTTTACAGCTGCAATCAAAGGAAAAAAATGAAAAAAGTATGAAAGAGAAATGTTGATCCAGCTGCTTGGGACATGACTCCTTAGCTGTTAGTCCATTATGTGACTAGTCCTTAATACGTGCTCACTGTAATATTCATGAAGTGTGTCCTGTTAACTGAAAAGGTATATTTCCTCTGGAGCCAGAATGGGCTAGCATGTAATTAGAAACATTTTACATCCAATTATTGATTTACCCAGTTGAGCCATTACTGCCCCTTCTCATCAAGGACAGCTCTGCACAACATTAACCTTTGACTGAAATATCTCCGAAGTGCCCATTACAATCTATTGGGTGACTGCAGCTGATGTTAGTATGACAGACCCATCCCAATTAATTGTGGATCAAGGCCTAAAAGGTTCTTACAGACTGAAGGGTTATATCTCAATTTTTCTGTTTTCAGAAATCTTCTGGGGCAAGTTCAAACTTTGCTTGCATGTGTACACCCCACTAACTTCCACCCCTGTCTTGCGGTAAAGTTAACGCTGGTAACTCAACAGCAGATTGACTTCAGCAGCTGGCCTCACCTCAGTATATTGACTCAAGTGCAGCTGTATGGATAAAACTGAGGGCAGAATTTGACCTTTTATAGTCTTTGGATTATTGGCGGGATTGATAGTGCTGCCTTTTATTAAAGATGCCTAATGCTTCCCATTATAATTAATGTATACAGTAGATGGATATCTCTGGAGACTGAAGGGCCTCTCTTTAGGCACAGATCAGGTACAGTATGGGCAAAGGGTTCTCCCACACCCTACCACCAATATGCTTTAATTCTGATGAAACAGTTTCTAGAGTGAGTGTAATTTTCTTTTCATGTCCATTTAGCTTTGACCCTTCTGCACTGACCTGCAAGAAGAGTTGATATCTTTCCTCCTCCTTTTGTAAGCTCAGTCTTTTGCTGTCATAAGAGTCACAAGTTGTTGACTTGGTTATTGTTCTTTTGTGTAATTGCAGCGACTGTCTATTATCTGTCCAAAGTTTCTCAGGTTTAGGAAGAGATATCAAATCTTCATAAGAATCAACATGAAGAAGAAAAGAGAGATGGTTTCAAATGATGAAAAGAGTCAAAAAACTATAGCCATCATTGGGTTTTCACAGCTAAAAGAGAAAGAAGTATATTTAAAATCATCAGTAAAAGAATGAATCATGGTAAAAAGGTTTAATACATACTCAAATATAAGTTCCTACAGAATGCACTCGCTTATTAATTATTCCTAAATCATTCTAGTCTTCATTATCTTTCATATTAATTTGTTGTGTCGGTCTCTTATATAACTCTGCTTCCAGGAATATGAGTGGTAATGAGTAGTAGGTATTTTAAAGTAGGGTTTGACCTAATGCTTTGTGCAAACAAATGTTTTTGAAGTGCATTTCAATTGTTCTGTATTTTTTAATTCATTCAAATACTGTCCTCTGGTGTTCAAATGTCTGCATTGCACATAAGTTAAAGCAGCACATTATGGGTGAAAATCTGGTCCCATTGAAGTCCATGGCAAAACTCTCATAAGGCCAGGATTTCACTCTATGAGATGTCTTACATAGGGGAGAGACACAAGTAATAAAATACATCAACTAAGAAAACGACCTAGATGGTGAAATGTATTTTTAAGAAATGTACATAACACATGGCAAAAACAAAGTGCTTTTCACAAGATGCGGAATATAATATTGTATATAGTGAACAGATACTAAGAATTCACTGATTTTTAGTACTGAAATACATTGGGCAATACAGATTCTTTTTGCAGATTTCACTGGTATCTTATTAGGCCAACTACCTCCTTTCCCTGTGCTGTTCATGTCTCATGTAAATACATAATTGATTAGATTTTGAAAACATGTAATTAACAGGAAACCATTTAATGTTTATCATGGGGAACAATATAGAAAAATGGACCTAAAACACAGTGCCAAGCCTGCAAACACTTGGCCTGTGCTTATCTTTGCTACCATGAGTAGTTCCATTGATTTCAATAGACTACTCACAGTAGTAAAGTTAAGCACATGAGTATGTGCTGCAGAATCTGTCCATGTTCAAAACTTGTTAAGGTTGTGACACTGGTCCCGCAAAAGCCTTGCTTCACTTCAAGCCTTGACAGCACAGCTGTGTGATGAAGGATTAGGCTTTACAATGAGAGCTCTCTCTCCATAAGGAATTGTAGGTTACTCGTCTTAGATGTGTTTTTAATGGTCACAGACAGAGCGGATGGTGTATCATTATTTATTACAGGCAGGGTTGGTAATGCTGCCTATAGTTAAAATTGCCTGACACTCCCCATTATAGAGCTTTAACTTTAACTGTTCAGGATCAAATTTTGGCAGGAGTCCACCTCAGGCTGATTTTGTTCTGGGAAATTTCAGCTAAAATGGCCACGCTGTTTGTCAGAATGAGATTAAGAAACATATGTTCTTTTGCCATGTTAAAAAAAGTGTGTACAATTGTTTCATTAAGAAGCTCTAGTGACTCTGGGCTTTAGAGAAGGGACATGAAATTTAGCAGGGGGTCAGGGATGAGCCTTTTGCCATACCTGTGAAATTTGCCCTAATTTGGCCAAGTTATGAGCCTCTGAAAAATCTCGTTTTGCACATGCTCAGTAAAGACTTGTTATAGTTTGGCATTTAAATTCTTCAGAGATTCCATTGGCACTGAGTGTGCTCCAATCCAGGGCAGCAGGCAATTTCCCTGCAGTTACCACTTCTGGCCACTGTGTCCTGGGCTGGTGCAGGACACAAGAACTAAGAACAGAAAGATGGTCTCCACTATGTTGTTACTGCTCATTGTTAGTGGTCAGGCAGTGTGGAGGAGAAAAAGGAATCACCCTGACCTGAATTTTGAGGGGTGGTGATTTTTTCTGTGAGGGGGAGGGGGGAAGAGGAGGAGAGGGGTTGCAAGAGCCAGAAAGTGGGGGGAGCAGAGGGAAGGGAAAAGTCAATGGAGTGGGGGAGAGCAGATGTGGTGGGACCAGGAGCTAGCCTTCTGGGGGTGCATAGGGCAGGAGAGAAGAGTACAGGGGAAGGGGCCAGGAGTGGGGGATTGGAGAGGAGGAAATGTGGGAGGCAGAACTGGTTGCTCATGAGAAGCTCAGGAGGAGGGAGTGGGGGCCAGGGCAGAGGATTGAATAGAAGCTCAGGAGGGGGTCAGGAGCTGAAGTGGGAATGGGAATTGGATAGGAGCAGAAGGAGAGGTAAGTAGGAGCTGGGTGCAGAGGGGAGAAGGCAGGATCTGCATATAGTGGTGTAGATAGGCACAGAGGTGCAAGGAATTGCAGGAAGAGAGAGGACAGTCTAATGGTTAAGGCAGTTGAATGCTGGAGAACTGGACTCTATCCCTGCCTCTGCCACACAGTTTCTGTGCAAAGTCACTTAAACCAAACTTTTCACAGCGAGTCATTCATGTGTTCCTCAGTTTCTGGGTGTCCATCCTGAGACCTGGGGGGAGAGGTTGATTTGCAGTAGTACTGAGCACTCGTGGGTGCAACTGAAATCAATGGGAACTGTGTTTTGAACATATAAAATGCTATATATATGTTAAGTTTGCTGAAAAATCGGGCCCTAGCTATGATGCCTCCTGGAGGTACCAAGGGTTGTGATGTACTGCACTACCAACTGCGCTTAGCTTGAGGAACCCTTGTTATGCCTGCTGAGGATCAGCTCCACTGGTCACGGGAAACACAGATGCTCTCCTCTAGGCTTTGCAGGCCCCACCTCTCTCTACAGGTTAACGTTAGGCAAACCCCACCCCTCGAGCCCTCTGAGCATCTTCTTGGAGTGTTCATCCCCTGATTCACTGGACACTCACAGTATTCAGAGATTCACTGCTTCCAAATAAAATGTACCCCCCAGCTTAGCAGTTATACCTCAGGTAACCGCTCCACTTAACGCACAGCTCTGAGATATGTTTATAGGGAAATGAAGTATAAGCTTATTTAACAAAGCAGAGAAATTCAAGTAACAGCAAGCAGAAGTATTGGAAACAAATGGTTACATATAAAATAAAATCATACATTGACTTAATTAACTAGATACTCTCATGACTTGTAGAGTGATACTTACCCAAAGTCCTTGCAGCATTTTACAGCCAGGCTTGGCGGTGATCCTGCTTTCATAAGAAAGTATGCTGTCAAGCTTGCCTATCCCAGGTGAAAGACCCTGTGTGTTTCCTTGTATACCCAGATATACACCAACAATCCTTTGTCTTTTGTCATAAACAGGCAACCCTCTCTTGTAGATTTCACAGTTTCTTCTTTTGCCTGTGGCTCAGTATGCAAAAAGACCCACATTGTGAGGCATATAATACACACGTGACCAGACCGAGAGATAAGTGTCTGCTACCCCGTCTCAAAGGAACACATCCAAAACATGTCACCTCCAGATGACTTGCCTTAATTCCAAGACCTTCGGAACATGCATTTTAATATAGACACTTCACTCCTTCAATATTATCTGTATGTACATTTTGCAGTGATTCTGACAACTGTTGGCCTACTGGTTCTTGGTACAGGCCACCCTTCGGTGAACTATTATGCATATATCTGACTGTCACAGGGTACTCTACTTGCTGCAGGTGGTGCCTCCTCCTGGTCACTCTGGGGATTAGCTCATAAGGTCAATGTCCCATCCCGCGGTTGCACGGCATCGATTTATCTGTCTCTCTGGTCTGCAGCCCATCTCCCAGTCTAGGAACCACAGCATCATCTTCATGATTTGGCCCTCCAGCCAGGTCACTATCTGTGTTTCCCGCTTCTGGGATATAATCCTTCAAAGTCTCTGTCACTCCCACAGTGACCCAGGCAGTCTTCCAGTTCAAAGCCCTGCCAGTGCCATTTCCCAAGTGGCAGGCAGGGGAACCTGGGCCCATCCTCTACTCCAGGTTTCAGCCCAGGGACCCTGCAACATGCAACCAAGGTCTGTTCAGTCCCCAATCTTGCTGCCTACTCCCTGGGCTGCTTCCTACCCCAGCACTCCACTCTCTCTGGGGTTTGCCAGCCTCTCTACTCCCTCCTCCAAGGGAGCAACTGTAGGCTACTAGTCTCTAAAGCCCCCAAACACACCTCCTTTCTGCCAGGGAGTGACTGCAGATTAGCTCCCTGCACCCTCCTTCCTGATATCAGCTCCCTGGCTTTATAGATGCCTGCCTGTTCCCATACAGGTAAGCTTCCCCTAATTAGGGCTTTCTTCTCAGCCTTCAGCCTAATAGTTAATTGGCCCATTTGGCTTCTTTTAACCCTTTCCAGGTGAGTGTGTGGAGGACATCCCATCACACTCACTTATGCATCCCCTGGGATCTATGCCAGTTGGCACCAAAAGGTTCTTGGGTCACACTAGGTATCTCAAATTGGGCTCCTGAAATTATTGGACATGTGACAATGTTGACCATGATCTCTCCGTGCCTTTATTTTCCAGCTGTAAAATGGGGATAATCTCATCTAATCTCACAGGAGTATTGATGTGAGGCATTCAGATACTATAGTGATGAGTGCCACAGAAACACTCGGAAGGAAATTAATAATTTTATATTCAGAGCAGGATATGGATGGTATATGGTAAGGCCTGCGGCCATACTGAACGAGGAGAATAAAAAGAAATACTGAATAACTACTCATTTACTGTGGCAAAACGTAGGTTTTTTGGGATATACTTAGAATACAGCTGTATTTTGTGTAATGCTTTTCATAAGCAGTGTGTCTCAGAGTATTTTGCAGAACTAAATAATACATGACAGAAAACAGTCATGCAAAGACAGATCTGGTGAATATACTAAAACACACAATGCAGTTTGGGTTTTATCAAACTGTGGAATATATGAGAACTGAAGGGGAGCCAGGACCCAGCAGAGACACAACTGGACTTGGGAGAGCGTCTTTACAGGTACAGGAAGTACAACAGTGATAGAAATGGAGCAAGAGCTTTATGAGAAAGGGTTAGCAGGAGGAGAAGAATCAGGACATAAATGGTTCTTAACAGAATGAATTATGATAGTTAGAGGAGGTGTAAAATCAAAGTGGGGTTGATTGAGAGAAAAGTGTGTGTTTTGAGCTGTGCTTTAACCATCCCTAATGAATACCACTTACATTTCATCCACATATTAATTATTACCTGATTATCCCAAATCAAAATGTTTTTTACATAGCGATATGTGCAGGAGGAAGAAGATTTTGTTGTCTGCCACATCAGTATAATGGGCCACATTTTATAATAATTTAATGGACTTTTGCTCAATTAAAGGCTTCAGAATTTGATCCCTAACTAGAATATGGCAATCTCTTGTACACTGCATTTGTAGAACTGATGGAAGAATGCTCTGTCATGGACTCACAGAGCAGATGTTTCAAACATTTTAAAATGGTACAATGGGATTTGGCACAGGTGGAAGGTAACTGGGTTCCTTTGCTGAGATGCCGTAAAATTAGGTGCTAGAATCAGAGTAATTACTACTGACCCAGACTCATAACTCATAACCAAGATAGAAGAGGGTTTGGAGACAATGAGGTAAAAGGAGCTATGGACTAGGACAGAGGAGGTCCTACATCAAAGGCCTAGCTTAGGATCTCTTGAGAATGGTGAGACGGTTTAGGCAGAGGCTTGTTTGGATGATCAGTAAAGCCAAACTCTAAAAAGGGGGTAATTTTGGACTGTATGCTGTGTGTGTGTGTGAAGATTTAAAAAAAAATAAAACTTCTGAGAAACAGAGAGGAGTGTAACTTTGAGAGCGAAGAGGCCACCACGGGATTATATTAATAGTGTGTTAAGTTATTTGAATTCAAAAGCTGAGTAAAGAATTTTGTGTTCTAGAATTCTCATTCATAAATGTATGCAGATTATAATATAACTAGAAGGTTCATTGCTCATTTGCATAAAAGACTATTGAAAAGAAACTTCTGAGAGAAATAGACTGGCTCAGGAGATCCTGAATGCAGATTCATCTCACTCAATTATCTGATGTTTGGGGTGTCCTTCCCAACTGGCTAATCAAGGTTATACTTGTATCTGTGATGTTGCTTCATAGAGAATATAGATGTTGAAATAAGTTGACTTTTCTCATTGCTGTGGAGCACATCTGTTTTCCCAGGAGGGTCCAAAAGTCAAATTCGTTTTAAATATACTGCTTGATTTATCAACAGTCACTGCTCAAGCTGTTCATGTCAGGGTGCAGGGTTCTGCTGGCAGGCCTGCATACCGGATGAAAAAAATGGTTTGTGGTTATCTATTGTTGGTACCCACAAGTTAAAAATATCCCCTCTGGCCTCTTGGGGGCAGGTGTTCATTACAAATAGAGTTTTGGATACAGATGCTACAAATCTCATTGTTTGTTCCTTTTATTTCTTTTAGGGGATAATATTCCCTACATTAGTGACGGGCTATTTCCCATCAATAACTACTTTACCTAAGGAAAAGCTTAGAATTGTGGCCATGGAAAATGTTTATTAAAAAAAAATTATATCACTGCCCTGCTTGTTTTGGGAATCGTAAGTTCTGCAATGGAGTGGGGGAGGGGAGAGGAAAGCTCCAGAATGAAGATGGCACTCTGCCCCCACAAATGAAATCTGTCATCTTGAAACACTTTCAGATGACTCAGCCTCAGCAAGAAACAAATTGTTTTAACAATAGACTTAATTAGCTGGTGTTTGTATTCCTTTGCAGCTTGCCCAAGTCCCAGCGCACCTGCTGGCAGACCTCACTTGAAGCCCTGCTGTTTCCTGCGAAAGAATGTGAAGAATGAGTGAAGCGGTAAATAAGGACCTCAGTAGGTATATCTGTTCCCTGCTGACTGCTAGAAATATCCTTGGAGGAAGGGGGGCATAGCAGGTTTCTTGTTTCCTGTAGTTTTTGCAGCACAATCTTTTCTTAAACACAACAAGAAATTAAACTCAAAGAAATAATGTAATTTCCATTGAGTGTTTGGAATGATTCTGTTTAATGATATCAAAGAAAATGTGGTTCTTTGTTTTTTGTATACTCTGACATTTTTCTGATAGCTAGTTCTTTATATAATTCCATCTAGCTCTAACCCTATGACATCTAACATGAAACATAAATATGTGGTATGCGTTTTCATATCTCATTTGACTTGTTTAAGACATGAAAACAAATGATTTCCCTTCCTCCATCCCCCAAAATACTTCTATCCTAATATGCATTCCTCATTGCCAAAATTTCATATTTTTGCAGCCTCTTAGAGATTACTATGCAACCATGGATCTTTAGCTAAGAAAATAACAAAATTGTGAAATTCATTGTTATCTCTTACATTTGCTTGTAAAGCTGATGGTATCTTTTATTTGAACAAATTAAGGGGAAAAATCAAATTGTGGTAATGATACAGTTGAATACATGCTGAATGGCAAAGGAATTCATAGTCAAGTCCACAGTGCCCTTGAAGTGTGATTGACTGTACAAATGGCATTGAGAGGTTTCTCCATGGACCAGATCTAGTCTGGTTAATGTAGAAGTAAAAAAAAAAAAAATTTCCTAAGTGCCTGGTCTGAAAGCTCATTCTGGGCTCTGGCAGTCAAGCTATTATTTTTCCTTCTCATGTATCATTACCAGTAATAAAACCTCTGCAGACCAAATTATGTCCCCAGCTGTGCATGTATGACTTAGTGGAGATCGCTGGAAGACAATGGGCTTGAAAGCAGAATTAGGACAGCAGAATCACTTAGGAAGCCATAACACAGGCTAATAAATCTCAGTGTAAGGAAGGTTTACATGATGTTAGGAATATGAAAATTTAGGATGAAATTCATCCTATTACTCCTAGTTATATGGGCATCCAGCATCTTGACAGATGAAAGGAAACATGACTCAGTCAGTCAATGGTGCTTGACAGTAGTGTGGGAGAAGAGCCCAGTGCGTGAGTGGCAAACCTTCCCACAATGGCTACAGGTCTAGATGGTGGTTGGAGCACACTCTACTTCCTGGCTTGCCTGCGAGCCTCCCCCTGGGCTCTCTGTGATGACTGTCTGCACCAGCCATGACCTGGCTGTTCCAGACTGAGCAGCTGTGGGCAGTGTTCTCTCAGTTGTCGGTGTGAATGCTGAATTTCTTGAGACCTTGCTTGACCGTGTCACTGTATTGGAACTTAGGTGGCCTTCCTCTGCATCGTGGGTAGTTCTTGAGTTGGCCATAGAGCACAGCCTTCGGCATATGATCTTGAGACATATGCTCCATGATATGTCCCAACCAGTGAAGCCTGCGAGTGTCCAGTGTAGTCTGCATAGACTATAGGTTGGTTCTTGCAAAGATCTCATTGTTAGTGATCCATTGGTCCCAAGTGACTCCCAGGATTTTTCTGAGACAGCACAGGTGGAAGCTGTTCCATCTCTGCTCTTGGTTGGAGTATGTGACCCAACTTTTGGAGTCATAAAGGAAGGTCCTGCGGAAACAGTCCTGATAAATGGACATCTTTGTATTTAGGGTTAGCAGCTTGTTTTTCCAGCCACGTGAGGTAAGTTTGCCAAAGGTGGCAGGCAGAGGCATTGCCAATTCTCACATCAAATTCTCTATCAAGGCTAAGTGATCTGGTTAAATTGAGCCAAGAGAGCTAAAGTGATTCACGTTGTCCAGAGCTTCATTATTGACGTAGATTTTAGGTGGTGTATTAGTGCCCTGTTACATGACAACTGTTTTCTTGATACTGGTTATCATGCTGAAAACGGTACATGCATCAAAGAACTTATTTATCATGATCTGCAATTCACCAGGTGAGTTACAGTTAAGGAATTATACACTCTTTTATTATGTTCAATAATCCTCCTCCCTCCTTAACGTTTGCACCCTTCAAATAGTCCTGGAATTCAGCTGCCCTTCTTTGTCACTTGGGCAATTGAATATTAATGTTTTCCTTGTGAGGCAATCCGTTCATTCCACTAACCATTTTCATTCCTTTTCTCTGTAGTTCCACTAATTAGACATTATTATTTGGTACCATGTTCTTTTCCTGGCACTTCATTATTCCGGGTGCATTTGCATCAGAGCTGTTTTGAATAGGGATAAATTGCTTCCTCCCTAGTCCTGGTTGCCTTGATTTTAGGTAGATCTGGTAGCCCTACCTCTTATTAGGCTTGCTTGACATTTCCCATTATAGGACCCTCTTTTGACTTGCTTATAATTTTGCCAAAATTTAACTGTTTGGGATGAAATTTTCCATGTTGGGTGTCAGCCTAAGACTGAATATTTTTGGAAAGTTTCAGCCAAAAGGGTTCGGCCATTTCTGACAACAAAGCAAATGTGATGCATACATTGTTTTGCCCGTGTTACAAAAATTGGGTAATTTTTTGAGAAATTCTATTGCCCTCATGCTTTGGAGCAGAGTGTTAATATTCGTCAGTGGTGGCCTTTGTGTCGGGGTGTGTCTTTTGCCACTGCTATGACTTTGGAAAAGTTATAAGCCTTTGAAAAATGTTAGTTTCCACATGCTCAGTAATGACATGCTAGAGCTGTGAAGCCAAAAACTCTGAAGATTCTATGTACACTGGGCATGCTCCAGCCTGGGGGCTGAGCAGGATTTTCCCTGAAATTGCAGCTTTACGTTGCTGTGGGCCACTGTCAGCACTGGATACCAAAAGCAGGGAGGCTGTTTCTCTTGTGTTTTCAATGCCCCTCTTGCTGGCATCCAGGCAGCATGGAGGAGGAAGCTGCCTGATTCAATGCACCAGGGACAATAGCCAGACCTGGGGACAGGAGCCTGCCCAGAAGGTGTTGGGGGGGGCAATTTTCCCCAGGCCCCGCAGGGGCCCCCAGGAGAGTTTTTCAGGGCCCCTGGAGCGGGGTCCTTCACTCTCTCTGAGGACCCCGGAAAACTCTTGCAGTCCCCGGGCCCCTGGAGCTTCTTCCGCTCCGGATCTTTGGTGGCAATTTGGAGGCAGGGAGTCCTTCCACCCCGGGACCCACTGCTGAAGTGTCCTGAAGACCCATGGCGAGGGGTCCTTCCACCCCAGGACCCTGCTGCCGAAGTGTCAGGTCTTCGGCAGCAATTCAGCAGTGGAAGACCCCAGGACCCTTGAGTCCTCTGGGCAGCCCTGCATGGGGAGCAGGGCAGAGGTGAGTATATTGGGATAATAGAGAGAGATACTAGGAATTGAGGTGGAGGAGACTGGGACTGACTGGGCAAGGAGAAGGGGAGTTAGTGGGGGGAAATTGGGATTGGCAGCAGATGATTAATAGATTTTAAAACCACAAAGGACCATTAGGTTCACCTAGTGTGACCTTAAAAGGGACTGGGAAAGGGTGGGCACGGAGACTAAAACTGCGAGAAGGATGGGGGCAAGAGGAGACTGAGCTCAGTGAGGAGGCAACAGGTAAGACTGGAGCTGGCTGGGCAGCAAGACTGGAACCAGTGGGATGGGGGCAGGAGGTGAGGAGGAGACAGATCTGACAAGGAGCCAGGTGTGAGGGCAGAACTAGGACTAGAGCAGGGTGGAGAGCAGGACAAAGAGCTGGATGTGTGGGGTGAGATGAGACGGGGAGCCAGTGGACTTGGTGAACATAGCTGGGGGGAAGGGATGGGAGAGAAAAAGAAACAGCTCGGATAAGGAACCAGGAGAGAGGAACTGGAATTGACACTGCAGTGAGACTGGGGACAAGAAAATGGACTCAGGGGAGGAAATTGGAAATCGCCAGGCAAGGGGACTGGGGAGAATTGGACTGGGAGTGTATGGGGCCCAGGTTGGAGCAGGTGATATCAAGGGGAATGGGCAGAAGGGTCTGTGCCAGTAGAGAACAATCCCCTCTGTAGCCTGGCATGGAAGCTAAGATTCCCTAGTGTGATGTTGTAAGGTATCATTACAAAGCTTATAACCTAGTGTGTGTTCATCCTATTTGTATGTATGTGTCGTTCTTGTATCTAAAACTAGAAATATGAAGTTAACTCTGAGGTCCTATTATAATTATGCAAAGTGTGGACCATTAATGGCAGTTTCAAATCTTGATGGCACCTGTTGACTAGGACAATTGGCTGTAAATGGTTTATTTACCTGCAAGCGACCTTGTGGATGTGGGGGCCAGCCTGTAGGTAATGAACAATGAGGTCTTACAGTGACATGACCATGTCACCTGATACTGAAATCCAACTTAAACCTGGTGCTTTTCCATTTAGAAGGAAGAGTGGGAACCCAGAGAGACAAAGGATTCCTGCCAAAGCTATAAAAGGGGGTGGAACATAACAAAGGGGGCTGGCAGTCATGAGAAATCCCCTGTTTACCACCTGAGCTGGAACTAACAAGAACAGTTCCAGGGGAAAGGGTTGGGCCCAGATGAAGAAGGAGTCTAGTCTGTGAAAGAAGCTTATTGGAACATCTCTGAGGGTGAGATTTACCTGTGTTCTGTTTCTTAAATGTATTAGGCTTAGATTTGCATGTTTTGTTTTATTTTGTTTGGTAACATACTTTGTTCTGTCCTTATTGCTTGGAACCACTTAAATCCTACTTTTTATTCTTAATAGAATCACTTTTGTTTATTACTGAACGCAGAGTAAGTAAGTAATACCTGGGGGAGCAAACAGCTGTGCATATCTCTCTATCAGTGTTATAGAGGGTGGACAATTTATGAGTTTACCCTGTAAAAGCTTTATACAGAGTAAAACAGGTTTATTTGGGATTTGGATCCCATTGGGAGCTGGATGTCTGGGTCCTGGGGACAGGAGCACTTGCTAAGCTGTTTTCAGTTAAGTCTGCAGCTTTGGGGGTGTGGTTCAGACTCTGGGTCTGTGTTGCAGCAGGCTTGTGTGTCTGGCTCAACAAGGCAGGTTTCTGGAGATCCAAACTGGCAGAGAAAATGGGGTCAGAGGTAGTCTCAGCACATCAGGTGACAGTCCCAAGGGGGTCTCTGTGACCAAACCCATCACACTGAGGCTCACCGTTCCTCTGCTGTCAGCAAATATCTGTGAAACTCACCAGCAAAGCATATATGTCAGCCCTCTACATTGCTGGTCCACATAGAGAATGACAACCTACTATTGGTGTCAGTTACTCTGTTGGCTGCAAGTGACACAGGTCTGTGTGGTAGATCTAAAGATTCCAACTCTGCTGATGAGCCATGGGGTTGTCAATACGATGCTCATGATAGAAATTCTGGAGGAGGGGTTCAGTTTGCTTTTTAAAAGCCTAGGAAATTACATTTACAAAATACTTCTGTTTTTCTTTGGCCAAAATATTCTGATAAACCCCTATGAGTTCCACAAAAAGCAACCACTTCCTACAATGTTTTTGGTCAGAAACCCAATTTTCCATCAAAAAACAGTTTTGACAGAACATTTGGACCAGCCCTAGTTTGCAGGTATCCCCAGCCAGAGTGTGAGTGCAGTAGCCCAGCTTTCTGCAACTGGGACCATGTGGTCAATGCTGTTAGCAGTATTAACTCAGGTCCAACGAGTTTATCAAACAGTAGCCAATCTGTTTGCCATTGATACTTGCACTGAAAGTGGTTTGAGACAGAAAAGTAACCACTGAGGTGTTAATATACGTCTGTATACTGTATGTTGTATTCCAGAGTGTTATTCCAGTGCCTGGCTGCAAAGAGGGGCTCAGGAGAATAAAGAGGTGAGTTTTTCTCTCAGAAACTGTCAAATGTTTGAAATAAACAACTTCAAGCAATAAAACTTCATTTGATTTGTATCTGTTTGCTCTGGCCACATCCTATATTTACATGGTGCCATGGGAAACTATTTTTAAATGCTAAAGTTTAAATTAACACATGATCCTGCTGGCTAAATCTGTTCCAAATGATAACATTTCCACTGCAGTTTGTTTGCAGCACCTCAAGAAATGCAGCTGATTGGAGTGATTTATTTATTTCCCCCCAGGAAGTAAAATGCCTTAGCGGCTATGTGAAATCTGTACAAACAGGCTAGAGGAAAAGCAGCCAATGCAATGAGCACACCGTATCTGCAAATCATGGAAATGAATGATAAATCCTTTCTTATCTTAACACCTCCAATATAGGACTTTGTTATATGTTGTAAAAAGGGAAGACTCTCTAGGGTGCTATCCTACATTAAAACGTTAGCAATGACCAGGCAGTATAGTCTAAAGAAATTGATCCGTCAGCCCCAACTCATGGGCCCTTAGCCTATAATGTCCTGTTAACTGGAGAAAAAAAGAGGGCTTGAAAGGTGGAAGAAGGGTAAAGAGGGCATGGAACTGGGCGTGAGGAGATGCTGGGATGTGACATGGGTGGTAGATAGTGTGTGGAGACCAGACTCACCCGAAAAGTTAAGGAGGACAAGTCTTTCAGTCCACGCCATAGTGCCTAGGCACTGCAAGGGGATTGGGATGTCTATGCATTTCAGTTTGTGTAAATGAGAAGGAAGTAAAATATGCCCACAAGAACATGGCATGGGGCAGGCAATAAGTAGATCAACGTTTGGAACAGTGATTAGCTCTCAGTGTCAGGGCTGGAATGATGTGATGTATACTGTGTGTGGGCTGTGGCGATTCTCTGCAGGTATTCACGTGAATTATGGAAAAGCCCCTCCAAGATGTCTGCTAACAATATTTCTGCCCCATGTCTAGGGGTCTTTGAAGTCGAACAAAAATGAAGGCAAAACATTTTTAGATGAAGGCAATAAGGTCTAATAAGCACCTGCCAAAATAGCCTTTACATTCCTCCAAAATGTCTGAGCCAATCTGCAGTCTTGGTGGGTGTGTGTGAGAGAGAGAGTGTTCAGATGGAATGTCCCTCCTTGAGGAGGAGGAGGATAGAAATCTGAAGGCACATCAGATTGTGCTCTTTTATCAGTTCACTGAATGGCTTCACTTAGATGTTGCACAGCAGCAGTGTCAGAATCAGACAATTGTGCAGTATGGTTGGATCACTTTCAAACATAAAATATATTTGAAGTCAGCTTGACGTAGACAGGGAAATACCCTCAGGGCTAATGAATAACTAGAGATCACCAGTGATTAAAACCTACCCAAAAGAAATGATCAAAGTCAAAGTCACTTGGAGCAATGCCAGGAACCTCTGCAACTCAGAGCAGCTGATTCAGAGCACCTTGTGATCAGTGGTATGAAAGGCAAGTGATAGATCTGACATCGGCATGGAAAACTGTCTTATGTCCATCTCTTCACAATCATCCAGCACGCAAACTAACACATTTTTAAAGCTGGGTTGGTTTTTTTTTGTTTGGGTTTTTTTGCAGTCTGGTCAATTTTTCATTAGGTACATTTCTAATTCAAAAGTAAATATATGACCTATGTCTGTACTGATTAGCCAAGCAAATCAGTTTGGCCAATGCTAAATTTACTGAGAGTGTTTTGAACAGTCTCTGCTGAGTCATAGTTTCCAATGTTGATTTCCCCCCCTCTGTGTTTCAAAATGAAATATAAGTGTCTCTTGAATTCCCCAGTGTCAGAGTAAAACTGTATGAGAGAGCAGATGCAATCTGCCAGGGGACTTGTATAGGGCCTAGTATATTGCTGGTGGTGCTGGCAGTCATTTTCTGAGAAACAATAGAAACAAAAAGTTCTATGGAAGGCAACTGAGCTAGAAAATCTACAGGGCACAGACGATTCATTACGGATGTTGTGAATGCTGATCCCATCAGCAGGTGTTTCGGCTGTAATAGCTCCAGGGCCCAATTCAGCTGAAAGTCTCCATTCCCTTCAGAAGACTCTGGCTAATTTGGGGTCAGCCAACCCATGCGCTGTGGAAGTAAAAAGCTCCACAAACAGGGTGCTGCCTAGTGATCACATGAATGAGCTACTGGTCTCTGTGACTCCAGTACTCCCTATCCTGTCAATTCATCTGGGATGTCTTTCATCCTGCTTGGGCTGCATGCCCCATGGGAATGACTGAAGCCTTTGCTATTGCACCTTTGCAAGGTGAATGATTTTGGGGTGGTTTTGGGGCCAGAATCATGTAAAAAAAAATTATACGTGGGAGCTGGAAATGAGAGAGCTTTTTCTCTCCTTTCCCTGCCATTGTGAGTGCTCTCTGCTGCGGCGGATGAGGGGTCCCCGCTACAGTTGCCTTTGTTTTGAGTGAGGCTGCATGGCCCTTTCATCATCTTGCTATTGATGAGCACGGCTTCCAGCTAGGCAGAGCATATTTGGGGTTATGACAGCTCTTGTGAAATTCCTTCTCGGACAGATCTCTGATGTCAGGCCTGATTGCAACATCATGATCAGGCATTCCACCCTCAGCAAAAGAGTTACTGGTGGGTTGTCGAAGGAAGCAGCAGCTGAAGGAATAACTCTTCTTGGAACAGGGAGCAGCTAAGGAGTCAGTTTTGCACAGGAAAAGGCCCTAGCCTATACAAAAAATTAAATAATTCTGTTGCCAAAGCTGGTGCATCCATATAGAGTTACAGAGCACAAAAGATGGGTTCTTCCTGTCAGCTGTTCAGGAAAATGCAACAATGCGAACATCTCTGTTGTTAAGGATTTATAGACAGTATATTTGCTACTTGGTACCCTTGCTGCCACCTTTTTGATAGCTGTTTTTGTGGAATGCAATTTTTAAGTGCTCACACTTCATTTTCATAACTGGAGCCAAACTAAAATAGGCAGCTAAGTCTAATTATGCTAACTCTTCTTGTATGCATAATTACCAGTTTCCTAGCAGGAGGTAAGGGAAGCAATTTTTTGCTTTCTCATCTCCTTATTTAGGACTCAATTAATGAAAGCTGATTGTCCCACCATAATTTTACTTGTTTGCATAATTTACATTCTTTTTCAGCATAAATTAATATTTTTTTCCTCCTCCATTAGAGCCTTTCAGCATTGAACATAAAGAGACCCTGACAATCAGAGAACGGCTTCCTGAGTCACTTGTGGACCCATTGTCTTTTGTGTGAGGCTAGGGTGACCAGATGAGAGACATGAAATATCGGGATACAGGGGGAGTGGTGGGCTCACTGGTGGAGCAAAACAAAAGAGCCACCAGAGCATAGGAAAAATTGGTAGCAGCTGAGCACCCACTGACAGCTCCCTGCCCCACTCCCCACCGCACCAGCTCACCTCCGCCTCCCCTGAGCGGGCTGCCATGTCTTGCTTCTCCCCCGTCCCTCCCAGCGCTTGTGCCACCATACAGCTGATTCGTGCAAGCCTGGGAGGGATGTGGGAGGAGGAGGTATGTGGTGTGCTTGTGGAAGAGGCAGGGCCAGGGCGGAGATTTGGGGAGGGATCCAATGGGGCAGGGAGGGGGCGAAGTCGGGGTGGGGCTAGGGCTGAGTTGGGGGCACAAACCCCCTCCTTCTGTGCGCCGGAGTGCAAAATATCGGGACAATTGGCATCCCAACCAAACATCAGTCGGGACGTGGGACAAACAAATAACTATCAGGACAGTCCCGATAAAATCAGGATGTCTGATTACCCTATGAGAGGCTGATCTAAGCTCTTTCTGTCCATTGGGTGTTTAACTCTCTAGTCAAGTTTCACTTTCTAGTCGTAGGGTAATGGTAAGTCTGAGCACTGCATTGGGTACACTAGGTTTTGGGTGAGGTCAGAAGGAGCCTTCTGCACCAACCCTGGGTCTAGATGCAATGCTCCCCTGATGTCACAGCTGGGACGTGGGAGGTCTGATGTAGTGGTTGGAGTGGGAGTCAAGAGCCAGGCCAGGTCAGATACCAGGGGATCAAAGACTGAGATATGCCAGAGGGCAGACCAAGAGTCAGCTGTCGGGAGGTGGGCAGGGTCAGCTTACCAGGAGAACAGAGCCCATCAGTAGGAGTAGGAGCAGGTAGTGCCAGGAAGCTCTAGGAAGCACTGCTCTAGCATCAGGCACAGTGTCACCTGGACTGCCCACTGTGGAGATGTACTGCCTACAAAGCAGGGCTTTGTCTTAAATGAGCCTGTTGTCTGTTTCCTTTTCTGTTTCTCCAGTGCTGGTCCCATGCAGTTGTATTGGGGTTTCCAATCCTAAGAACTGCAATGAAGAATTGGTAAAAGAAAAGAGGAAAGACCTGTGACTAATGTGTTCTCAGGGTGCAATGCCCAGATTTCCATCCAGTTTAGTCTTATGTATGTAGTAATTCTCTTTTTCTAATCTGGCTCCTGTCATTCCTGTGATTCTCAATTAATTCACAATTTTTTCTCAACTTAAAGTGCTTCAGAAGTAACACTTCTTGCAGATGTATCCCACAGTAGGGATGTTGCTGTCTAGGAAACTACAGCTTGCACACAGCACTCACTTTATCTGCCCATTTTCTGTTTTTCCCAGAAACAATCTATAGAGGTCAGAGTCCTTTGGTAAAATCTGTGAGATTTTCTGTCAAAGACATTACCTGCTCCTCTCCTTCGACCAAAATAGATGTGTAATGTCACTTTCAATAAATTCCATTGGTGTCTGCTCTTCTCTCAAGCCACAGCAGCACTGCATCAAGCAAAAACAGAGCAAAAAGTGATTGGGGTCAGATCAAGTGTATATCTCCTTGCTTTGCACATGCAAAATTCTGCTCCCACAAAACCCTAAACGTGGTGAGATTATTGCTGTTACAGAAAATGGCAGTTAAACTGCCAGTTAAGGGCATCAATCTCTGCGTAGCTTGAAAGCTTGTCTCTTTCACCAGCAGAAGTTGGTCCAATACTACCTCACCCCAGGGCTGGCTCCAGGCACCAGCACAGCAAGCAGGTGCTTGGGGTGGCTAATGGAGAGGAGTGGCACGTCTGGCAGCTCTTTGGCAGCAATTCGGTGGTGGGTCCCTCTTGGAGGGAAGGATCTGCCGCTGAAGAACGACACGGCAGCGATAGAGCTGCCGCCGAAGTGCTGCCAGTCATGGCTTTTTTTTTTTTTTTTCCAGCCTGGAGCGGCCAAAATGCTGGAGCTGGCCCTGCCTCACCCACCTTGTCTTCCTAATAGCCTGTGATCAACATGGCTATGCCACCATTGTGGGCTAGTCTGATCAGGCCTACTAGTGCTTAATGATTAGTAAAGAGCAGGTTTCCATCTGCCACAGTCTTAAGGAAGCTGCCATTTCTACACAGATAGGAATGGGACAAATGAGTGGTGTTGAAGATCTATCAGCCAGCTGCAATAGAAAAGAAAATAAGCGGAGCTGAGGGAGAGGCAAAGGAAAGTGGAGTTAAGTTGGAAGAGATGAGAATTGAACAGTTGTGAGGGAGGACAATTAGGATATGTCGATGCTGGCAATTTAATGACAAAACTTTTGTCTTTCAGAGGTACTAACCCCCCTGCCCACTGAAAGACCAAAAAAAAAAAAAAAAAAAGTTGCCATTGTGAACAGCCTGTTGTTGGCAGGAGCTGCTCTCCTGCTGACAATGCAAACGCTGCTCGCTGAGGGTGGGAGGTTTTTGTTGACAGGAGAGCCAACAAACAGTGCTACACAGCGCAGCTTTAGCGGCACAGGTGTGGCAACACAGCTATATCACTAAAAGTTGTGCAGTGTAGACAGCCTTAGAAATCAACTGTGAGAAAGGAATCAGTTTGGAGGGCTGATTAGTCAATTGTTAGGAAGGCTGTGAACTCCACCTCAATGCCCATAATTTATCATATGTTCCTGACGGCTAACCCTTGAAAGATGCTGAGTGCACCTATTTCTAAGTCTTGGCTTCTCAACTCCTATTGGCTTCATTGGCATCTTGTGGGCTTTAGTGTGTGGTAGCAATGCTCACTCCTGTGCTGAAGTACTGTAGGAAGGGACAGGGGAGGGTAAGACTGGAAATCGGGGACAGGGTGAGTTTAAACAAGCGTCAGCCTCTGGAATTGGAAACAAGTTTCTCTCTCCTCCCATCCCTATATTAAATCTCTGTAACTTCCCCAGTGATCTCTCTGACAGATCCCCAGGGAGCACGATAAACATTGGTTGGGTTTGTTTTGTTTTGCAAAACTACCTGCAAGATCAATGTGCCTTTTTTGGCTGAAGTTAGAAGTAGGTGAAGCAGGAAGTAAGTATTGAGTGACTAGTACATGTAGGTGCTGGCCTATTTGCTGATTAATGCTCTTTTCTTGACTAAGCCCCATGCATCTTCCTTTTGATTAGGAAAAAGAAAGTGCATTGTTTGTTTGCAGCAGAGAAAAAACCCGCTAAGATTTCCTTTAACAAAAGTGGTGCAATTTGAATACAGTTTCCGTCTAGCCATACACACCCATATCATAACCACACCCTTTACTTGTTCAGAGGTTTGCACTTTTGTATTTAGCAAGATCATTAACTCTTAAGTGAGATTATGTTCTATCAGTGCTATGTATTTCTTGCCATTACTCGATAAGTCTGCATAAGACAGAGTTGTTGCTTTGCTAGTGGAGATACATTACATTCAAGAATGCATTTTGGGCAGAGATTGTTTTGTGGTTTATTCCATCTCTGGAGATCTGGATCCAGGACTATGTTAGGTCACAGGGGGAATTAAGTGGGCCACAATCAGGGCTCCAAGATGCTTAATTGAATTAGAACCTCAACTTCCTATTCAACGGGAGCAGAATGCTGCATTCCCGTAGATTCTTTTGAAAATCGCACTGCCGGGGTTATTTGTGTGCATTACAAAATTGCTATGCTGTTGGAACGCAACATACGTTCAGATCTCTACACCTGGCAGCAAAATGAAGTGGGCAGTACAGCAAAATCCACAGTTGCCCTTTTGAAGAAGCTTGTGGAATTAGAATAAAAGGGGTGGATTGGCATTTGCTATGTGGGAGAAAGCTTATGCAACTCTTTCCCTCCGCTGTCTGTAACAGAGCACTGTAGTCAGATGACTTTCACAAGCATTCATAAAATCACTGCCCAATTAAAAACGAATAACTTTTTTTTTGTTGTCTGTGTATACCAGATCATGTGTGAAATCAACCTTTTCAGGCTTAGCTAATGCATAAAATCAAGGAGCGAGAGAGAGAGACTCTAGTATAATATAGAAAAGCTCTTGTTAGGGCAGCAAGAAAGGAACAACAAAGTACACACAATTCCCTACTCCCAATCCATATGATAGCTTGACACACCAAGATGCCTCGCCTGCAAGGCTTATTTCTGTGAGCTAAATAAATAGTTAGATCTTATCTGCTGCCAAAAATGCACAAGCTGAGAATTGCTGAAAATTCTTCTCCCTGTTTTCTATGCATGGTCAAGTAAAAGAGCACAAGTAATATGTGGTGCCCCCAGCCAAGTTCATAGGAAAGAATTTAAAAAAGAAAACCAGCAACTTATTTTGGAAAATGCAAATGGAAAACCTGTTTTATCTCAGTATCTAAACAGAGAACCGTTCACGTAGGAAACAGCAAAGGAAGCCAAATATGGAAATTGAGATTCCAGGGCCTTCACCCTTTGGATTTGTAGCCTTCGCCATGAGAGAGGAAGCATTTTTAGACACAGGCTGCCACTGCAAGCTCAGTGGAGTCATGCTTTTGAGTGACACCCCACTGATTCCTGCTCTGAACACCTCCTGGAGAGGGGCCAGGATGATCCTACTCAGATTCCATGAGGGTTTCCAGGTGGCTGATACCCCTTCATCCAGTTTTGTCTAAATTGTGTTATTTCTTTCTCCAGAATGTTTCCATAATCTACACTTTTCTGCCATCCACACCATTAAAACTCTCCTTCAGGCCCGCATCATCTTCTATTTTGATTAGTGCAAATTTGGCTTTGGTTTCCCAAAGACCACTTCCAACTGATTCAAAATGCACCTGCTTTTTAAAAAACCACCTTCCTTGCCCATCAGTCCGACCATGTCACTCCTCCTCTGCCTTTGAATTTCCATCCCACAAAGGTCCAGGCTTCTTGTGCTGACCTACATGGCCTTGCATGAACAGACTCTTCCAGGAGCGGCGCCAGAGTTTCTGGCGCCCTAGGCAGAATTAGGGGGGGTGGCATTTTATGTGCTCTCCATGGGGCGCGTGGGAGCTTCCGGTTCCACTCCCATTGCGCCGTCGAAGAAGGACCCTCCGCCGAAATGCTGCAGGCGACAGCGGCAGTCATTGAGCTGCTCAATTGCCTGCTGCTGTTTTCTGCGGCATGTCAGCAGAAGGTCCTTCTTCGACAGCGGACCCGGAAGCTCCCGTGCGCCCCGTGGGGAGCGCACAAAAAGCCGCCCCCCAAATCCTGGCACCCTAGGAGACCACCTAGGGTCGCCTAATGAAAGCACCTGCCCTGGACTTTTCCCTACTTATCTGCTCTTGCTTGTTGTTGTGTTACCCTTATCAATGATGCCAGTCTTGAGTTCCTCCTTTTCTCCTCCTCCCACAAACACCTCTGCTTTCTTTTGTGCTGCCTGGTATGCAAGGAAAGCCCTTTCCCAGCTAATCTGCAAGGACACTGCCCTCTCCTCCTTTAGCCGCTTTTGCTGTGATCCTTACGCAAAACCAGCCAGCTGGTGATGGCTGAGTTCTATGCAGTTGGGGAGAGTTCCTTTTCTTTTTTTAAATTAATCTCTAAATAACCTAAACCTCAGATGATTTAGAGGCATCATGTTATTAACGTAGAAGGTGGGTAAAATAAAAAAAAGGACTTTAAAATCAGAAGTTGAACTGAACTATGATGCTATTGAGGTGTGAATACGTTTGTGGGTTTTTTAACCCTTCCCCTGCTGGTTCTGGTTGAAATGGTGCACTATTCCCACAAAGCGTGTTCTCGTATTTCAGACCCAGTCCAAAAATCACTAAGCCTTGCAAAAGGGGACATCTTCCATGGTATCTTGACCTATTTTTAGATCAGAGGTTCCAATAAACCACTAGCTGCTTATCGGTATTGAATAGAATCTTTGACACTTTTGAATTTCTCCCATCGTTAGTGTGAAACTGATTTGAAAAAAAAAAAATATATATCTCTAGCTCTGCTCAATAGGGGCTTGACCCTGGAATGTGTTGAGCGCTTCTTGTGAGGTGCTGAATGCCATCAACTTACACTGACTTCAGTGTTAGTTGAGGGTGTTCAGAAGCTCTCAGCAGCACTCAGTATACCAGGCGTTCGTTTCTTTGAGGTGCTGAATGGCTCAACTGCCAATGACTTAAGAGTTGTGATACCCAGAACTCTCAGTGGCAGGTTTGGGCCCTAAAGCATTGAATATGCAAGTGGAAATGAGCATTCTCACTAGGGATCCAGAATTGCACATCTGAAACCAGCCTGTGTTTGCCAAATGATCTGCATTTTTGTATAGTCAACTTAATGAAATCTTGTTTTTATTTATTACTGTCAGGCAGATTTTGTGCAATTTATGTAAAGCAATGTGCTTTAAACCATCTTGCTAATAGTTGAGCCATTTTGACCCAAGAAGTTTTGGTGTATCCTATGGTGGGAGGGGTAGATTCAGTAGGAAAAAAAAATTCTTGCTCACAAAGCAAAATACATTTGTGGAATTAAAAAATAGTGTTCCGAGGAAGCCAGTGTGTACATTAAACTTGCATGGGGCCAAGGTTAATGTCCCTTACCACAAATGTGGATTTTCAACATCCTGTATAATTTATCTATTCAGCAGAAGGGAGTCATTGCCAAAGTGACCTGTACATGATTTTTTAAAAGTACCTGTGCAATATTGAACTTTGCCACACTCAGAGTTGGAGGGTAGTAAAGCTTATTATAAATATAATTTTTATTGTCAGAAAGTCTTCTTTTTATGAGATAATATTTTTTTTCTCCATGTATTTTTTTTTTTTAAATATACAAACCTGTTCCATTTTGAAATTTTCCCCCTGCATACATTGTGTATATTTTGGAAGCATGCTGTGCCTTGCCTGCATCCCTGCTGACACTATACAATATTAAACAGCTTTAAAAGCCATATGTTAGGATTATTAAAAACAGAGCAAAACTCCTGGAAATAACAAGTGTGTCTGCTGTGCGCAGTCTCAAGAGCTTGATTTTGTGTTGTAGCCCTCAGGGGCGGCTCCAGGCCCCAGCACACCAAGCCCGTGCTTGGGGCGGCAAGCCACGGGGGGCGCTCTGCCGGCGCCGTGAGGGCAGCAGGCAGGCTGCCCTCGGCGGCTTGCCTTTGGAGGGTCCGCTGGTCCCACAGCTTCGACGAACCTCCCGCAGGCACGCCGAGGGCAGCCTGCCTGCTGTGCTTGGGGTGGCAAAATTCCTAGAGCTGCCCCTGGTAACCATCATATACCTGCCAATTTTTGAAAATCTCAACAATCTGAGACTGACACGGGTGAAATCCTGGCAAGACCTTGGCTTCAAACCAGCCACCTCTGCTTAGTGCAACAAAGGAGCAACTCTAACTGGCTAGTAGATGCAACTGATACATAGAGACAAACCAGGGCCAAATATATTCATAAGAGCCAACTGAACACATGCATGTACTCCCATAAGGTAAGCTTGTTAAGAAGTACTGTAGTTATATTCTGAATAGTCTCACAGCAGGAGTACTGAAAATAGGGCACTATTTGCATCTGTTAATTCAGGACAATTATTGCCATTGGCCAGGAAGATAAATAAGTGAGTCTTACTGGAGGTAGACTGATGTGAAAGTGACTGGTGGTGAATGGGGTGGAATAATCCAACAATGGTACAAACAAATTGGGTTCTAGATGATCATTAATTCCATTTCTATCTTGTTACTCTTATTTGATTTCTGCCAGAACCGGATGCACACAGCCAGGACAGTTAGTCAGCTAATAAACACAATCTGAGTGCAATGTATGCTGTTGGGTGCCCGCATGGATTCGAGACTTAAAGGACCCATGTAGATGAGCGGACTCACCCCTGCAGCGCCTCCTGCTGGTGACTTCTGGGAATTAGCTCGGTTCCAGCTCCGGAGTGCCCTCTGCAGGCCGGTGATTCACCTGTCATCTGGCCCTGTGTCCCTCCCTGGACCCAGTGCCCTTTTACATGGAGTGCTGCCCTTTAGCAGTCACCCCTTTTTCTGAGGATTTCCCCTTCCCAGGGGACCCCGACCCTCTATTCCCACTTTGCCTCAGTATATGGCTACTGCCCAGTCTCCACCTAGCCCCTGTTCACTGGGGCAGACTGCAGTATCAGCCACTCATCATAGGCAAAGGGGTTTGGACCTGCTGCCTTGGCCTACCCCTGGGCTGCCCCCAGCAACCCCCAGTACCTCTTGGCCTAATGCTGGGTAGCAGCCTGGGGCCTTCCAGACAGGAGCGCCTCAGCTCCTCTGCCTTTCCCCAGCCTTGCTTCACCCTAGGTACCTTATCTAGCTCCCTGCAGCCAGGCCCTTCTCCCTCTACCACCAGAGAGAGACTACTGGGCTTCTGGCTTCACTGCCTCTTATAGGGGCCTGCTGGGCCTGATTGGGGAATGGCCACAGGTGAGCCTACTTTCCCCAATCAGCCCAGGCTTAGATCCCCAGCCTACAGGCTGCTTTCTCCAGCCACAGCCCGTTCCCAGGGCTGCTTTTAACCCCTGCAGGGCAGGAGCAGGGATCCACCCTGCTACAACCCAATTCTGCGTGTTTTACAGAGGTGCAACTCAATGCCAATATGGGAATGGAAGACACAACTGGGCCAGTGTAACCACACTTAGTCTGAAAACATCCTGTTTTTAGAAATTATTTGGACTCCCTTAATGCTGTGTTCACTTCTGTATACATAAACTATCCCAGTCTATCTGATAGATACAAAAAAGGCTTGGGGGACCTGGTGATTGTGAATCCTGGCCCCACTGAAATCTATGGAAGTTTTACCATTGACTTCAATGGAGCCAGGATTTCATCCCTAGTTTTTGAGCTTCTGCTTCTCTCAAGACACATTAATGTGCATTGACAGGAGACTACTCCTAAATCTATTTAGTCCAAGTTTAAAAGTTTTCTTTAGAGTCTAGCCTATGGCTGCAGTACAGTTCAAACATTTGATTTGATTACTTTAACACAGCACTTCGGGAGATTTACTTCAGTGATAATGCGCCCATGTAAATGGCTGCTGTGCTATCTGCTGTATGGCAGATAAAAGAACATATCTACAAACATGAGGCGAGAAAATGATTATTGCTTATTGAATTCAAAGGCATCCCTCTCCCTTTGTTTTAAACACCTCGTCCGTAGGGTTTATAAAGGCAGGAACAATTTAAATGTGAAAATGTGCAAGTTCAACATAGATCTGGGAAGATTAATTCATAATGGGCAGAATCTTGATCTTTAATGTACATGAGCAATTCCTACTGAAGTCAATGAGTACCACATGTACAGCCAGTTTGGCTCATTGTCTCTTTATCAAGACAGAAATCATCTGCTTGTAACTTTTCTACGTGGTTCTCTAATTCTACCATGTTATGCCAGTCTGTCCAGAAGAGAGTGCATGCCGAAAACAGGCCTTAGATCAGGGGTTCTCAAACTGGGGGTCAGGACCCCTCAGGGGATTGTGAGGTTATTATAAGGGGGGTCATGAGCTATCAGCCTCCAACTCAAACCCGCTTTGCATCCAGCATTTATAATGGTCTTAAATATATAAAAGGTGTTAATTTATAAGGGAGATCTCACTGAGAGGCTTGCTATGTGAAAGGAGTCACCAACGCAAAAGTTTGAGGACCATTGCCTTAGGTGGATCATTATGAGCAAATGAAAAGAGGCCTTTTATTTTTCTTCAGTCAAGGAAATCTAAAGACACAAATATAAAAAGCATATAAGCATGACGGCAGTTAGATTTCAGATTTAAGTATTTTATAATGTACTAGATTTGCAGTGTGTGTATGCATGTTGAATTTTCATAACTAGAACGTTTTAATGCAAATTTGGTTTAATTATTTCTAGAGATGGACAGCAACACGAACCTTAGATCCAAATACCTCCAGACTTCGAGGAGTTCAAAATGTGAATAAAGTTTAGTGGTTTCAGCCCATCTCTAATTGTTTCTAAGTGATATTTCTCATTTTTTGTTTAGGACCAGCAAAAACTTTGCAGTTGACTTTGCTTACTGCTGACTTATTATTCTGTTAAATTGTCAATTAAGCTTATAGGATAATAGAGGGTGTATGCATGTGCCTTTATGGGTAGGCACATGGATACACCCCCTATTATCCTGTTTAATGGCTTCCAAGCTTATTGATGGATCTTGGAAAGGTTGTGGTGGAACTGGCTGTTACATAGCCTCAGTTTTCATTCAGCTGAAGGTGAAGCCAAAGTTATGAGCTGCCACAGCAAAATGGCTTGTAAGATCTTGTAGTGCTGCTTCAGTGTATGTCACCAAGGCACACTTTTCAGTGTAGAGCAGTGTCATAAAGCATATGTCCCAATTCTGAACCTTAGCGTCCAAAATGTGGGTGCCTGCATGAAACCTCCAAGCTTAATTACCAGCTTAGATCAGATAGCGCTGCCACCAGCCAGGAATTCCAGTGCCTGACTCACTCTGGTCTCCCCAAAACCTTCCCTGGGGGACCCCAAGACTCAG
>NC_133778.1:27137985-27187578 GCF_003597395.2 Chelonoidis abingdonii | reverse complement strand
GACAAAGAACACACACCCAAAACTTCCCTCCCTTGAGATTTGAAAACATCTTGTTTCCTGATTGGTCCTCTGGTCAGGTGTTGTTTGTTACCCCTTTGCAGGTGATAGAAACGTTAACCCTTAGCTATCTGTTTATGACAAGCAGTTCATGGAAAAATGCTTCAATTACCTTGGTAGTCATATGTAGATGAGAGATTTAAAGGCTTGTCAGTGCAAAAACATCTAAAGATACTGTTTGCAGAGCCATGCAGGGCTTCCTCTACCATCATAGCCAAGAATAGACCGCAAAAGGCTATGAGTAAGGACTATCTTGGCTTCACCCCATTTATGATTGGAAATGGGTCTGTTAGATCACCATCAACACTACCTTTTCCAATCATGCCTTTATGGAATTCCCAAACAACATTAATCAATTTATCTGGACATCCAAACATAGCGAGCAATTTCCAGAGAGTAGTCCAGAGCCAGTGGATATTCCAGCAGAGCAGAAGGTATCTTGATAACGTCTTGGCTTCTCCCAGACCTGCTAGGACCAAGGACAGAAGATGGGGACAACAGGAGTCGAGGCTATGCAAAGCTTCTTTTCAATCTCCCTGTGCTGTGCACACAACCCAAACTTAGTCAGGAATGAATTTTCAGCCTGACTGCAGGTACTTTTGAAAAAGAAACATCATGGGAAGGATGCAGAAAAGAGCATGTTGCTGCACCCATGCAATAGTCACTTGGCAAATTCAGCCCAGAAAGATCAGGTTAGAATTGCTGCACATTGCTTGCATGTTCCTCTTAAGTGACCCTGCCTTTTCTTTCTATATTCTTCTTACATCAGGTGTTAGCACTTTGAGATTTACATTCAGGGAGGGGAGTTTCTGTCAAAACAAATCAAAGTCAATTGATTTTCCAAGGATTAGTACAGAAAATCCTACAAAAACTGATTTTCAGTTATTTTTGTAATTTCATTTTTTAATGTTTTGCAGGAAACATATACAGCAAGTTGCCTCAAGGCCTCTTATATTTGTATACTAGGATGCGTCCAAGCTTCACCTTGCATTTCTATAGGTTAGACTAGAATGAAAGCTAAGATTGAACAGAGAAATTATGGGTAAAAATTTCAAAAGCACCTAAGTGATTTAAGCCCTTAAATCCCACTGAAAGTCAACGAGAGTTAGACTCCTAAATCTATGCCCATTTTGAAAATTCTACCCTGTGTGCTGATATTCTGCAGTGCTGCTTACATCATAGGGAGGATAGCTCCCTACAAAAGTTTCAATAGGCTATAAGATGTTTTAGAGTTCAGCAATATAGTACTTTACTAGTTAGGTGGTGGTATTTCCATCTGTGTAGGTGAAGCCGTTAATCATAGAAATAAAAGGGCACATCTGGTTGAGATAATTAATATCACTTCAATTGGTTTGATGCTGGCTTGACTCTACTAATAGTGGAGTTACTCTACCATAGCGCAGCCAGAATCCAGCCCAGAAAATAGGAATAAAATCAGCAGAGATGTTGAAGCTGCAGTGCTAGCGGTATACACTGGCGTTCTCTGTGAGCGCCCTACAGCTTTGGATTTACTTTCCTCTTCCCCTCCTTATCCATATCAGGGCATATGGCTAAGTTCAACTTTGTTACGCTGAGTTTCAAGACAGGGATGGGTAAAGATTGTAAAGGGTGAGAGATTTTAATTTCTGGGTTTGCTGGTAGTGAGCTGTCTTGAATTGTACTGCATTTTATGTATGTATGTGGGTTTTGATTTTGTTGTATTTTAAGATATATCAAGGGCATAGGAATTAGCCTTTCTATAGGTCTGGTTTCCACTTAAAACTTGGGTCCACATATCTACAGTGCTCATAGGTGTGAAAAATGCTATAGTGTTGCTGACCTGACCCTTGCTGTAGACACAGCTAGGTTGACTGAAGACTGCTTCTGCCAACTTAGCTGCCATCTCCTAGGGAAGCAGAATTCCTACAGCAGTGGAAAAAACCTCTTTCGTCACGGTCGTCTGTGTCTACACTACAGAATTACAGTGGCATTAACTACGGTGCTGTAGCTATGCCGTTATAGAGCCTGTTGTGTGTACATGACCTTAGTATGTGTACAAATCTAAATGAATAATACAAAGTTATGGGAGTCAGAGGAAGAGGAGATTAGTAAATAGAGTGTTTTAAGGAGCAGCGTTTAAAAGTCCAGACAGCCAGTTTACCTGCACTCTCACATAGGCAAGAGAGCAGCAGTAAAGTGCTAATCTGCTTAAAAATAAACATTCTTAATACTAAGTCACGGTTCCAGTGTTTTGTGGTAGAAAAGAAATAATTAGCTTATAGCACAAACAAAGGAAAGATCAGAGATGATTAAAATTATAATTAAACTATGGGAATGACACTGATACCGCAGACACCTCTGCAGACTATTTGAACAGAGCATTAACAAAGTCAATCATTTCTACATAATAATGGTATTTACAATAACACAATGGGAATGCTAGACATTTAACTGCAGACAGGTTAGAGTCTTACAATATATTTACAGCATTAAAACCCAGAGAGAGAACAGATATGGCCTGTATTTTAAAAAAAAATGGTTAAAGCTCTGGTTCAATTTTCAGATACTGGGCTTTAGCATAATAAGAAAAGGCCGGGAAAATGAAAATTGGGGAGGATGTTGAATAGGCATTTTAAAAAGAGGATTTGCTATAGTGAGTTTCTAACGGGTTGATTTTGATTACGTTGTAATACAAGAGTAAGAGAAGTTGGGGGAAAATCATAATTATACATTTCTATAATCCATGAAAAACAATTTAAATATAAGATAATAGAATGTTGCTAGCAACCTCAGACAAACTTTTCCCATTTGTGGTCACTGTTAGTTGCATTCTTTAGGCCTAGTGGAAAAAATAGATAGAGTTTAAAAGAAACCATAGAGGAATTTAGCAGCATTTACAGATTCAAAATAAAGGGCTGTATCTTGCTAGGAACTGACCATCAGGGTGCTAAGTGCCCTCAGATCCCATTGTCTCTGAAGTATTGAGATTCGTTTAGTGTTTTGCACCATTTGAAGCCATGGAGGTGAAGATACTGCAAGAAAGACTATGATGGAGGGAACACACAGACAGGGCACATATTTCTGTTGATATTGGGTCAGATTGTAACCCTTTGCTCCCAGTGGTGTGCGTATGTTCATGTGAGTGTCCCCACTGATGTCAGTGAGGCTGTGTGTGTCATTATGCAGTTCACAATCTGGTTTACAGAAAAAACTATCCATTCAGGTTTTTAAAAATCATATTAAATGACCTAGAAAGAAAGTGCTTATTAGACAATGGGTTATGTCTATGCTGCAATTAAAAACCCATGGCTGGCCTGTGCCAGCTGACTCGGGCTCGTGGGGCTTGGGCTAAGGGGCAGATGTTTGGCTGGGACCCTCCCACTCAGGGGCAGCTCCAGGTCCCAGCACGCCAAGCGCGTGCTTGAGGTGGCAAGCTGTGGGGGGTGCTCTGCTGGCGCCATGAGGGTGGCAGGCAGGCTGCCTCTGGTGGCTTACCTGCAGAGGGTCTGCTGGTCCGTGACTTCGGAGGCAGCCTGCCTCCCGTGCTTGGGGCGGCAAAATCCCTAGAGCCGCCCTACTCCCACCTTGCAGGGTCTTAGAGCCTGGACTCCAGCCCGAGCCCAAATGTCTACACCACAGGTAAACAGCACTTTAGCTTAAGCCCCGTGTACCCAAGTCAGCTGGCACAGGTCAGTTGCGGGTAGTATAATTGCAGTGTGGACACACCCCAAACCAGGGATTGTACCAGGAGTTAGGGTGTGGAAGATGGAGCCTCTGAATGTGCCACTACGGAGATCCTCTGCCTATAGGCCCCATGAGTGGGCTGCTATTGTCCTAAGACCTGCTCCAGGCCTGAGCCTGTTGTAAGTGAAAGGAGCAGCCTTGTGGCCTGCAGAGAAGATTTCTCCCCACTTTCTCCTGGAGAGCTGCACAGTCCTGCTACTTTGGTGGCCTGTGGAAACAGAATTTGGGGTTTCATGCAGCAAATGTATTCAAGTTAAGTAACTCATGTAGGACTTTGGCAAAAGCATTGGGTGTTGTAACCTCCCCTGTAGAATAAAAAGTACATAGGTGGAAAAGATGGGCCAAAAATTACACGTCAGCATGCAGTGTATAAAGCACCCTAGAGTCCCATGTGCTCTAGTGGAACATTGGAATTGCCTTACTTGACCAGACCAGTGATTCATCTCTTTGACAGTGGCCAGCACCAGGTGCCTTCAATGAAAAAAGGAGAAATTTTTTTGCAGTAAGTAGTTGTGGGATAACTTGACCACAGGGAAAATTTCCTCCTAACCCCCATTACTTAGAGGTTGGTTTAAACATGAAGTGAGAGACAGTGTAAGGTGTATATCAGTCAGTGGGTGTGGTTTCAGTGATTGCAAAATATCCAGACACGAAAGATATGACATCCACTTAAATGACGTAAACAAGTCCGTGTTTATAACATCTGATCACCCAACATGCAGAAGACCCTACGTAACCATTGAAATCTGCACTGATGTGAGGAATAGCTAATATGTTAAGGAAAGCAAGAGGCTCAGTCAGCAGATAATACCAGCTGAGGCATGCATACAGATAGTGTGTGAGGAGAAGGACAGCATCTTTAAAAACAATGGATAAATCTCCATTATGGGGAAAAGACAATCAAGTGTAGCTTTATATGTTTTAAGAACAAGCCATATTGTCTATGCAGAGGATCACAGCTGTCTCAGGGGTATAGAGTGTGGAGGTATTCAACAGATGTGGAAGGCTCTGCCAGTATAAATCTGCTGCCACCAATGCACTTTGTGAATTCTTGATGATGCTCATGTGGCATGTTACTACATCTTAAAGGAAGAATGAGTCAGGAAAGAGGGGCATGCTGAGTCGAGAATATGAAAGACTGGCTGTGTGCCATAACAACCAGGAAAGGTTTGTTTAATATCAATTGCAACAGGGTGTTACAGATAAGGAACAGCAAGCATATGCATAAGACATATATTACCCATTATAAAAAGAATGAATCAGATGCTTTGAAACTTACAAAATCATAACTGAACAGTATTAATCCAAAACCAAATACAGTCCACTTGTCATCATGGAAAGGGCCACACCAGCCTACAATGGGAAAGAGAAAAACCTGGTGTGTTCCTCTCAAATGACAACCCCCTCCCCCCCTCCACCAAACAGCTGGGTTATTTTACCAAAAATAGAAGGGGATTGGAGTCAGACAACAAATGAGATTAGATGCATGGGAAAGCTTCCATGTGGAGAGAGAATAAAAATATTAGGACTGTTTAGAGAGGAGAATCAAAGCTGCCATCATAGAGAGATATACAATAGTGAATGGTATAGAGAAGGGAAATCAGGGGCATGTATTTCCAGTACAAAAACATGGGGGACACCAGGTGAAATGAAAAGTCAACAGAGATAAAAATGATAAAAGGAAATATGCATCATTAACTTATTGAACTCCTTGCCACAAGATATTTTAGAGACAGCTTAGTAGGAATCATTATTCCAGAATTTTCTGTTATGAGGTTTATTTGTTTATTTCCTCTTAGCACTTAACACTGGCCACTCTGGGTTAGACACACCATCGGTCTGATCTGGAATGAAAATTCCTATGTTGTTTGATTTTTAAAAAGGGCATAAAATATATGGAATTTTCATCCTCTTGAAGAGAATCCAGGTGATTGTGGGGATGCCCGGGCAAGACCCATTTCTCTGTTTCTCCAGTGTTCTGTTCAGCCTCACTTCATCACTTGCAGAGGGATCTTTCTGAGGCTTACGGGAGAAATCCTCTGAATGTGTGAATCTCAGGGCAAAAGCCTGAGATGAAGCAGTTCTGAAACCACATCATCCTCAGTTATCAGTGTCCTCCCAGGCTGGTTCGGACAGTGCTGGCAAACATGCAGCTGCAAAGGGCCCCACCTCCCCAGACACAGGATGAAATGCCTGTGTAATATTTATTCCTCATGTGCAATTGCTATGTGATGTGCAGTACAGGCTGCTTTTAGTGATTCATTCCCAGCAGTATTGCTAACATCCGTGTTCACCTGTACAAAATGGAAAAGGAGCAGTTTATTGTAGCCTTAAGTTGCTCATTCTTTATTACTATGTTAAACATTACTTCAGGAAGATGGCATGTGGTGAAAAGAGGTCTCCAATTCTGGAGACCACATCCATTTTCCCCACAAGGAAAAAGTAACCACAATGCATCACTTTGTGCCACTGCTTCATGCTCATAATAGCATCAGCCAAGACGACAGTAGTTTTTGATATCTTGTACACTAACAGAATGAAAAGTCTCTGGCTATCTGATGAATACTGTGCACATGCAGCACAATAGGTCTTTAATGCCAGTATCTCCTATAAATGGTTCACACGTGCTGCTGAGAGACAGACTTTTAGATTTAAGGAAAGAAAAACAAACTCAAACAGAAGTTCTGGTGCTCTTTAATGCTCTCAGATCTTTCTTACTCTTTACATTCTTTAGAAACGTGAACAACAGAAAAATGAGCACAGAGGAGTAAGAGGAACGTGGGGAAATCTCTTTTAGATGAAAGAGTGGCTAGAACAGGCTTGTTTTCAATTGTATAATAGCCAGTGAAAGAAAATAAAGACAGTGAGGAATCTTCCTTTATGGTACTGTAAGAAAGCAAATATTTGAGGGCCTTGTAAATCAAATAGATAAGGACAGAATAAATGTGATTCACAGGTCTATTTCTTGCTGTATGTTACAAACATTGGAGCAGAAGACTGTATTTAATGATGAACTATACAATCCAGAGTTAGCGAGAGAAGCAGTAGCCTTCTGTAAAGCTCATTCAAAGATATATAAATCATAAGGGATATTGTATAATTTTATCAGTGGGTTTTTTAGTAACTAGGCACAACTGTTTCAGGCATACACAAACTATAAGAAATATCTCCCCCCAAAGTCTGTTATTTTCTCAGCAAACAGGTTTGCTGTGAAATTCAGAGACATAAATATAATAGGATGGGAAATTATCTGCCGGGTGGAAGGAAATTGTGATGCTGGTAAAAGTGCCCAATACAGAGAAGTAGAACCCAATGGAAGGATTTATCAAGAAGAAAATTCAAGTCATATGGCAATAAAAATGGGATGCAGAAAAGATAGTACTGCCTATATAAATCAGTAGAAAACATTAAATATAGACAGCATTAGGCATGTGGTTAGAAACAGCTCTGCTGTGAATCAGCATTGGACCTAATGGGCCAAGTCCTGTTTTTCTAACTTAGGACCAAGTGTTTTTAAAGCTTGTGATTGAGCACTGGGCAACAGCTGCTGTATCAGAGCTCTGATCACTGGCTCTCCATTTAAGTTGTCCTAGAGTAAACCTGAAGGCAAAGCTGTGCCTAATTGATAGATTGGCTGGGCAGAGGAGAGCCCCAAAGACTAATTAGCCCAGAAAATGGAAAAGTCACAGGAAGGAAGTTCTCAGGGGAGGGGACTGAACTGGACTGACTGGCTTGCTTTTTGAGAGTCAGAGCCAGGAGAGATCTCGGGGGTGGGGAGAGAGAGATCTTCTGTCTCCCCCATCCTCAGCTGAGAGCTAAGGGTTGTGTGTTTGTACATACAGGGCTGCCCAAGTTTGTTAAGGAGGGTGTGGGTGTGGAGGGAGACACTATTGCACATGGTGTTTAACTAGCAGAAGCTCTTCGAGCAGTTGGTGTCTAGAAAAGAGGCGGGAGCAGGATGATGTCCTGCCACAGGGCCCTTATTTTCACTGGTGAACACCCACACAAGTACTCCCACTGAAACCAATGGTGGTACAGCAGTAAGAGCGTCACAATCTGAACCTCGGGCAAAATAACCAATTGACTTACATGATTCAACAGGGGTTTTGCCCAAGTAATGAGTGCATGGATAAGGACTGCAGGATTAACATTTACAGAGCAGGTAAAATAGTCACCACAAAAGCAGGGGTGACTCTAGGCATTTTGCCGCCCCAAGCAAGGCAGGCAGACTGCCTTTCGTGGCTTGCCTCTGGAGGGTCCGCTAGTCCCGTGGCTTTGGCAGAAGCCTGTGGGAGGTCCGCCAAAGCCGCAGGACCAGCAGACCCTCCACAGGCAAGCCGGTGAAGGCAGCCTGCCTGCTGCCCTCAAGGTGACCGGCAGAGCACCCCCAGTAGCTTGCCGCCCCAAGCACGCGCTTGGTGTGCTGGTGCCTGGAGCTGCCCCTGCACAAAAGCTGGAATGTGTCCCATCAAGAAACAGGTACGCCTTGGTGATTTTTCTGGAACACCAAAGAAACGAGAACATTTATTTCTCTGTTAAGGAGAGCAAACCTACAGAAAGGAGACATACCTTAGGTAAAGAAGGATTAGATATGGAAATTCAAGATGTCACTTTTAAATTCAGAAGGTCAGGGGTTAGGAAGTATAAATTCAATGTATAATGTGATGATAAAGCATTCAGGAGGACTGGAGCATGCAAGCGAAGTGCAGTCTAATTATATACTGTAGATGGCACTCCTCATCTCTTATTCACCATTACCTAATCACACAGAGAAAATTCAGCCCTGCCTTGCATATTGGAACCGAGACCTTCTTTAAGTTTTTAGTGTTCCAAGTTTTATGCTGTTGTAGGTACTTCACACCTTTCATTTTTTCAAAAAAATAAATATTTTTAAAACGTGCACTTTGCAACTGCAGTGTGGAAATTCTGGGGACGTGTTTTTTAAAATCAGATTTGGAGCCTTTTGGGTAGATGGGCACCAACCTCTCCCAACGAAAAGAAGGAACCACTCTGGTATGATGCTGTTTCTTCTTGACAAGAGCTAATCATTTCAAAAACACCCAATAGATAGCACAACTGTTTCCTTTCTTTACGGGTAGATTGTGGAGCCTTTATTCGTGTGGGTGAGCACTGATGCATGTAAGTCTAATGCCCATGAGTAGGGTGACCAGATATCCGTTTTTTTAGGAACAGTCCTGATATATGGGGCTTTGTCTTATATTTGATGACTGTACCAATTACCCCCCACCTCCTGTCCTGATTTTTCACCCTTGCTATCTGGTCACTCTACCCATGAGCTTCAGTAAGAACCCCACAATCTGTCCCTTGGCAAAGAAAACAACTGTATTAGCCACATTTTCTCTACTGACAAATATTGACTTCTAAATAGTGACCACTGTAATTTTGCAAAATTATATCAAGGGGAAATTTCTTCCTGCCCACACCTGTTGATCAATTTAGAGCCTGGAGCATGAAAATTAATAGCCTTTATGTATTTTTTTTAATCTTCATTAGTGTATCTGTAGACGTTATCCTTAGTCATAGCTGATTCTTTCATGAAACTTTTTATGATAAGACTATTTTGGAGTATTGATTTTCTCCTTTTAAAAACACAGTGTGGACGGCAAAATGGAATGCTCATAAAAGTGGTTAAAGTAGAGACTTACAGAATCTGACTTCTAATTAGCTGAATAATGCATGTGCAGACTCAAAGTGAGGTGTTTTTTTTCCCTGTTAGTCCATTAGCATGTACCTGCGATTTATAGAATTTATTTTTTCTGAGATTAAAACTGTTACAAATAATATTTAACCTCATTGTGAATGGCCACAATGAATTATTTTAGCACTAGCTAAACAGACACCAGGCTCACAGATACACAGATCTTGTATTGCATTTGGTTGGTTTTTCATAGAAAATAAATCCATTCTTACCCTAACATCTCCATGTTGAAACTGTCTCTGCAACAATGTAGAGTCAGTGGCAGCTCTCATGAGAGGGAGAGTTAAGAGATTATTCAAATATATGCTATTGAACACCCTGTACTATTCCAGCACTCTGAATTTGAATATGGATCCTGGCAAGAAAATTTGATCTTTTTGACCATTGTGGAATATCAGTGTTTCCTTATGGAATTCTATGGTAGGTTGGTGACTCTGTTTTAAGGGTTTTCCTAACAGTGCAAGAATCATGATGTGTGGCTTATGTATATTGCCTAAAAATGCGGTATCTACTTTAATTTGATTCTTTGAAACTAAGGATCAAATTCAGCCCTTCAGTGAATTGTTTTCTCTATTGGGGAATTGACCTACATTTCTCTAACTGCTTGTTATTAAAAACACAATCTGTCTTTCCTAAATAGTACAATGAATTCGCCTGATCCTGCAAACCCTTACTCCCACAGGTTCCCCTATTCACTCAGTCACCCAGAGGATTTCAATGTGATTATTTATTTAATTAAGTAGTACTGGTGATGTGCTCTTCCCCGTACAAAATGAAAAAGAGAGATCATCCCACTCTGGAGGCACTTGCAATGTAAACATAAAGATTTGCAGGATTGACCCTAATTGTTGCGTGCTGCTTTTCCTGGTGAGATTAATTCTATATGATGTTATTCTACATTTATTTCTAAACTTATTTTCGAGAGACCTGACATAATTGTCTTGGCACAGACTGAATGCCAAAATGCAAGCCCAAGAAGGAAGGGCTTAAGGGTAAAGCACAAGACTGGGAGTTAGGAGACCTGAGATCTTCTGACTGCGCCACAAACTTCCCTAGTCACCTTGGATAAGGTACTTAGGATCTTGTCCAACTCCTACTAAAAGGACCATAGTTTACCCATTTGTACTTGAACCTCCTCTTTTGACACCTCAGTCTTTGATAGTGCCTCATTTTTATAACCTGTATGGAATATCTGGGATAGGTATCTTGATCCATGATCCTTGATAATGTAACAGACCCAGATTCTGTTGTAGACTTTGTGCTTGAGATATATGTAAGGAATATATTATTTATTTTTATGTCTTTATATTGTTGCTTTTCAAATTCCCTCTAATTCCTCTAATTTCTATTTTAGATTTTACCAGCCATAGTGTATGCACCTTTCCAGGGGCGACTTTGGACATTTTGCCGCCCCAAGCACGGCGGCATGCTGCGGGGGGCGCTTTGCCGGCTGCCGGGAGGGCGGCAGGCTGCTCCAGTGGGCCTCCTGCAGGCATGCCTGCAGAGGGTCCACTGGTTCTGCAGTCCGCTGGAACCGCGGGACCAGCGGACCCTCTGCAGGCGTGCCTACGGGAGGTCCACCAGAGCCGCCTGCCACTCTCGCGGTGATCGGCAGAGTGCCCCCCGCGGCATGCCGCCCCAAGCACGTGCTTGGCGTGCTGGGGCCTAGAGCCGCCCCTGCACCTTTCTGTTGGCTTTACTTGGACTGGATTTTCATTTCCTGAAAAACACGTTGCACGTGCAAATTCTTGAACTTTGCCACTTAACCATAGGCACACCTTTACCCCCTATACACCCTCCCCCTCTCTTTTTCTTAGAAGTATGCACAGCTTCTATTGGCTCTATTGTGACTCTACTGTGGTTGCTTAAATAACCTCCATGCTGAGTCTAAGAATTTTAACGTATATACTAATGACTGTAGGCTCTTTTTTGATTAGCCTCTTTTTTAAAAAATCCCACTTTAGGAACATAGGAATTGCCATATCAGTGGCCCATCTAGTCCAAGATCGTGTCATCTACAGTGACCAGCACTGGCTGTTTCAGAGGAAGGTGCAAAAATCCTGAAGAAGCTAGCTATAGAATAACCTGCTCACAAAGAGAATTTCTTCCTGACCCGTTAGTTAGGAGTTGTCTTTGGTGCCAAAATATGTGGATTTTACATCCTTTCCAAAATCTTGGATGTTTCTTTAATCCAGTGGTCCCCAACCTTTTCGTCTGGCTTGTCGGTGGCAAGTGACGTCATCAAGAGGCATCGCTGCCAAAATGCCGCTGAAATTTGAAGGTATTTCGGCAGATGCTTGACTGCCGGCCAGGATGCGAGTGCATTTAGATGCCCCCATGGGTGCCATGGCACCCGCGGGCATCGCGTTGGGGACCCCTGCTTTAATCCTTACTATTATGAATAATACATTTTAGTGTCACAGTGCCAGGGTCTGCTTTAATTCTCCCCCAGAAGACATTGAGCATAATTATATCGTAGTCACTGTTATTTAGTGGATTATTAAAAGTAATCAAATCAAAAATATATAAAAATTGAATTTTCCCAAGCCTAATTATACTGCTTATTGTAGGGTTTTACTTTGCTGGCAGTTCCTGGAGTATCTGAGCGCATGCATTCATGAGAGCCGAATACATGAATGACAGATGCTTTTAAAGGTGATGTGTAAAGATTTTTAAAGTAAATGGGTGTGTACTCTTTCTTTTGTTCTGCTTTTGGTATATAAAGAAGGCCTTGAAAGGCTGTATTTTTTAGTGTATGTCTTACAGCTTATTTTGTTAACCTAGAAATATCAGGAATCTCAAGTATGACCCCTCCCTTTTTTTGGAGGGCCTTATGGAGTGGTGGGTCACAGAAATAATAATTGTTGTTACCCACACCTGAACTGAAAGAATGTTAATCAAATATTTAGCAAACAAATCCTTTCTCCAAAGTGTTGATTATTCATTGGGGTTAAACTCTGTCCTTTGTTTTTTAGCATTTAACAGACTCTGCTTCTTTGCCCAGACCTGAAGAAGAGATCTGTGTAGTTTGAAAGCATGTACCTTCATCAACAGAAGTTGGTCCAATAAAAGATATTACATCACGTACCTTGTCTCTCTGAGTATAACAATCATCTGACTAACCAATCTCTTCCTCTCTCCATTGTGCAGCTTGCATTTTTGATATCACAAGTGTGTGAAAGCTGTGTATTGGTAGGAGTTGGCACGCAGTAGTGACACCATCAAAAAAGTCCAATTGGCTAATCAGCCACATTCCAATCATCTTTACTCAGCTGACTATTAGACATCCAAAATACTACTCTAGGTGGTGGTGTAGCAACACACAGCTCATTAAATTCACCTGACTACAGTTTTGCTGTCAAATCTGATTAGATTAGATCTGCTACTTAGCTGGTTAGATTTAGCTGATTAATTTTGTTTTGGCACCTGTGTACTCTTATACTATGCACCTTCCTGCTGTTTTGCCTGCTTCATTCTATTCTTTGAATAGTAGGTAATTGAAACTTACTAGGAGTCTGCTCTAGAACAATGCCAGCCAGGCAGTTGGGCACAGGGCCTGATGTGTTTGTATTGTGTGTCCTGAGATTCAAACTGAAATGTTTCTCCATCTGCTGAATGACTGCTAGTAATACACAGCCCTCATAAGTTACTTTTCACTTTTATAACTTCGCTTACCTGCCTCATCCTCAGAGTCCCCCTCTGGGAAAAGTGCTGTTATCCCTATCCTCAGATGAGGAAAGGGAGGTAGAAAAGTTAAATGATTTACAAGGCCATCGAAAAACTTGGTGTCAGAACCAGAATTAGAACTCATTTCCTGGCCCTCATTCCTGAGATCAGGCCACTTGACTGCACATCTCCCTCGAGATAAACTTCTCCCCACTACTCTTTTTTTTTTTTTTCTTTAATACTTGGCCTACCATCTTCTGTTCCCTGAGCCCTTTGGCTCCCCGCATTCTTACCTTGCTGCCCCATGTATTCTGTAACCTTTCTGTGGTCCTCTCCTATCTCTCTGTCCTTATTAACAACACTTACCACCTTAGAAACATGAAGTAATTATCACAATGGCCCATCTAATGGTTTCACAGGAACAGGAAACTAAGGCAGAAAGGTTAAATAACAGGAACTATGCCACAGAGTCAATGTCAGAGTCCGAATGCAGGAGTCTCTTGTGCTCAGTCCTCATAGCCTCCCTCCTTATTGAGTTGCTCCTCCTTGAAGCCAGAACCCACATTGGCTATGTAGCAGAGAAGCCGACTCAGCTATACACAGTTGGAAGACATTTTCAGTAGCATTTGTGCTATTGGAAGAATCCCCCCTGCCGCACTAATGAATCTGTTTTTTTTTCCAAAAACAGACTAGACCTGTGGTTGTAAATTTCAAAGGCCTGAAGGCCAGCCTTGGGCACAATTAGGCAGGACTGTGACTAATTTGTGATTTTGAGGCACAATCAGTATGGTGAGCTTTCAGCTCCAGTGATTGGTTTTTATTTTCAAGGCTCATCTTCCTAAGGAGAAGGGCTACAAATTGATGGCCTTATCCTTTAATCCTTATTCACACATGTCGTTCTTGCTTATGTGAGTAATCCCAACTCCTGCAATTAGTCCTATTGGCATCAGTGGAACTACTTGCATGGAAGCATTGCGGGTGGCTGTTTAAACTGTGTGTTTTTAATGAAAGCCTTGGCATTTGCAGAGCTCCAAAAGCTGGCAAGTGGAGCATGATGCAGGGCCAGGGGCTTTATAGACCTCAGTAGCCTGGCTGGTAGGTGATTTAAGGGTATCACGAACACTTGACTTGGCAGGTTAAATTGCCGTTCTGACTGCCGAATAAACACTGTACACCTGGGTAAATAGGAAAGGAATTACTGGAATGGGAATGAAAAGGGAAGAAAACTCCTTTGTCAAATATAGAGTTAAATGATGTCTGGCTGATCTGATATCTCCTCATACCAGACGCTGCTTATCAGAGGGTTTTTGTGTTTTTTTTTGAAGTTGAGAGATAATGCTTTAAATGGGAAAAACTGAACTCGAAATGGACCCAGAAATGTTTTTCCAGCTCTTCATGTCCCCCCATAGGTAATTGTGACCACTGCTAATTTTCCTACAATGATGGCTTAGCAACTCCTTTTGCCTGTAATTGCGGTTTGATTCATCTGGGAAATGGTTCTTGGAGCCTAATAAGCACTTAGGTGTACATCCTCTGAGAGTGCCTGCTGCCATGGAAACTGCTGTTTAGAATACACAAGGAGGAAAGCCTGTGAAGTCACTCTGGGCAGTGCTGGTCTCCTGCACTTTGGCAAGGGAATCAGCCTTTGCTTGTCAGAATTGGTTTAATGATCAGTCCTGGAAACTCTCATGATGTTTAGAGATTGTCTCTTTAAATGAGTGATACTTCTGTGGGTGGAATTAGCCTTTTGAATGTCAACTTTTAGGTGCATTCAAGTGCTTAATAGACCTAAGAATAGATGGGCCCCAGGGTCGGTGCAAGGATATTTCACACCCTAGGGGAAACTTCCACCTTGCGCTCACCTTCTGGCCCGGGGAACCAGGGCCGTCCCTAGCTATTTTGGTGCCCTACGTAGCCCCCCTGTGGGGTGGGGCTGTGTGGGGCCCCAGGACTCCATGGGGATTGGGGCCATGTAGCCACAGACTGAGTAGAGGGTGGTAGGAACCCACACCTTCCCAGGGGGAGCAAGGGGAGGGACTGTGCCTCTGTGTGCACAGGGGAGGGATGTGAGTGCTAAATGCTACAATCTAGTCCTATGCAATTGTGGTCCCAGGGGGAGCATTCTCTGGAATAATTATGACAAAGGTCTTGTCTGTGGTTGGCTTTTTTATCCAAAATTTCCACCTACTGCTTCAGTTCCATCCTGGGCAGCAAGGGTGTAGACAAAGCCTTGGACGGGGGTTGTCAGTGCTTTAATGATCATGCCATGCTGGCCTACTGAGAAAATGGCACAGGGCTTAAAGTTAGAGCAAGATGAAAATCAGCATTTCTGTCCCGTGGAAATCCCAAAGCTTCTAAACTTTTCATCTGGAATTGGGGCAAAACATTGATTTCCCCACCCCCTAGTGGAAAGTTCTGAGAAATGTTGATTTGGAGATGTCGAAACAATTCATTTTGGCTCAATTTGACATTGAACTGCATCTGCCTGAGCTGCCTTGGTGCCTCATGGGAGTTGTAGTTCAATGCCCCCATTCTGGCATATGCCCCGGGCTCCCCAGCCAGACTACATCTCCCATGTGCATCATGGTCATGTGATTCCCATGATACGCTGAAGAAGTTCAACCAGAGAGGAGGCCACAGTGCATCATGAGATAAGCTAGGGAACGTGGCCCATAGAGGAGAGCAGGGAAATGAGGCTCCTGAACTACATCTCCTGTTAGGCACTGCAGCAGCTCGTGCTGATTAAAGCCGAACTGAACTGAAACAAAAAATGCTGATTTGGTTGAACAAACCAAAATGTTTTAATCTAAGTCCAACTGACCTGAAATAAAATATTTTGTTTTGATTTTGCCCTAAATGTTGGCAAAATTGGAAAATTGTTCAGTGCTGAGTTGGAATCCAGGAGTCCTAGCCTAAGGTTGGAGCCGGGGCAGTCGGAACCAGGGTGACAGGGTTCAGGGACCAGATGAGGCTGAGGGGAAAAAGCCGGGAGCAGGTCAGGGCCCAAATTAGGGGTCACCATAGAGCTTCCAATTCTCCAGTCACTAGTAGAGCCATTGGGTAGTGGTGTGGATATGGCAGTGCCCTGAGAGCCTGTAGGCCCACATTCAGGACCCACAGAGCCTCACACAGCATTGAGAAGCCTGGGGCAAGAAAGCCTAGTATAACATTCCTAAGGAGCCAGATGTTGACACAGGCCTTAATCTGGCCTCTGATTTACATGTCTAATTACCTAATTTGTGAGTGCAAAATTGCACCTTTGAAATCACAGGCTGGGTTCAAGCTCGGCCCCCAAGTGCCATTTAGTTTTGTATCTGTTTGTGAATTTCTTCCTGAGTCAGTAATGGGGTTGTTGACTGCCCCTGCTGTTGCATTCCTATCCCTTAATTCCACATATCGGTGGCCCAAATTCAGTCATATTAAAACTAATGACAAGCGAGGTGTGGCGCTAATGAGATGCTGACGTGTCTCCTAATGATGCTGCAAAAGTAAAGAAACTGGACAAAATAGAAGACGTCCCACATCCATGACCCTGTGCCAGTAGATACTTTCCATGCTGTTGAATGTTTGTGAGCTTACTTAATGCATGTTCATGACATTCTTTGAGATCCTGAGATAACCTTGCTTAAATCAATGGCAAGATGCCCCTTCAGTTGTGCAGAATCTGGTTTTAAAGATGGGGACTGGTTTTGTGGTTAAGGCACAGGAAAGAGAGCTGCATTTTATTCCAGACTGTGCCACAGATTCCTGTATGACCTTTAGCAAATTACTTAATCTCCTTGTTCCCTCATTTTTCCCCTCATCTTTTAAACACGGATAATACCTACCTACCTACCTCACAGGTGTATTGGGAGGTTAAATTATTATGTTTGTCAGATACATCAAGATACTCAAATGGAAGCTGCTAAATAAATGTAAAGTAGCATTTGTGACTATCATCATCGGTATTATTATTAGCAGATGAGTGGATTGCTATATTGTTCCGGTAGGGTTTTGTTTTCATTTAGTTGGAAGTATTAAAAAGATAATGCTCCTTTAATAGTGTGTGAAGCAGTCATCTGAGTACACAGCAAACCAAACCAAAGAGGGAGGGAGGAGAGTTTCAAAGGAAGCCAGGCCTGAAGAGAAAACCTGTAACTTCTCTGAAAAACTGGTTCTTCATCCTAACAGCACACCAGGGGAAAATAAAACAACCTGGTACGCTGTGGAAGTGATTGTAGATCTGATCATGAATGAAACGCAGGCAGTAAATGCACATAGGCCTTGATCTTTCACCACTCACGTGGATGGGGACATAATCAGGCCCATATTTACAAATGAAGACTTTGTGTCTGATACCAATTACACCAAAATCCTTCATCATATAAAATAAATACACACTGCAGAAGCTATGCTGTGGGCTAATTCTCTCCCACTTAGCAAAAAAATCAACCAGTCACTCATCATCTGAAGTCTTTTACAAGCTGCCTCTTCACAAAGACTCACTCATCAGGTTGGGGACAGTTCCCTTTTTCCATTACAATCATTGCATCTGTGTTCTCTGTTCTTCCCGTGATCTCAGCAATGCAAGAGTCAGCGACAATCTGCAGCCTTGAAATAGGCTAATTCAAGGGTCTCATTCATTTTCTTTCCTCTCCATCCCCTCACCTCCTTGGCCTACCTGGCCCATTGGTCTGCTCTGCAATGGAGGGATAGAATCTTCAACGGAGCCTAAAGAAGTTAGGTGCCCAATTCCAAATTCCCTCTGCTCCTTTGAAAAGCCTAATTCCATTTACATATACTCTCATTGATCTAAAACCCTATTATCTGAACCTCTGCAATATCCAACCCCCTTCCTTGTCCCCCAGCATGAGATTCATGAGATATACATGCTGCAGAGGTCATGTCTCGCTTCCTGGGAGTCAAGGAAGGGAGTTAGATAATGTGGAGGTTTGGCTAATAGAGCAAAGACCATGGTAAGGAGTGTGAGGAGGAGAAGTCTGTGGCCACGAGGCCAGCCATCCCACTGCTGTCACAGACATAGCGGAGATGCAGAGGGTTTCCCGCGCTGCCCCAGGGCTGGAAATACCCAATATGTGCAAGGTGCAGGGAAGGCTGCGGTCCCAGTGGGGCAGAGCAGAGTTCTGGCCAGGGGTCTCTGCTTTGTCCCTACTAGGACTGCAGCCTCGTTCCCACACCTCCCCAGCTGTCACTAACCCTGTGGCAGCACAGGGACCCTTTGCAGCCCTGCCATCACAGGAGTGAGTGAGTGGGGCAGAGCAGAGACCATTGGCCAGGACTGAAGAGGACGAGCACCTGGTTGGGGGGAAGACCACCCCACTGTTGACTGGCTCCTGCCCTCTCAATTATCTGAACTCCCACTCTTCACTCACGTTAAAAATGACCCACAAAAACAAAATAAATCTTGGAGTTTTGCTCTTTAAGTTTGCTTCTTTATAATTTATACAGAAGGCTTGAGAGGTCCATATAAAATATAATACAGACAAGATTTGTTACATTAGAATTTCAGATCTTATCTACCTGGAAGATACTCTGTTGGCTGGAGAACTTTATGAAATGGTGACATTCCAAGAAATAAGAGAGTGAAAGCTGAATAATTTGGAAGGGAAGGGAAGGGATTTTTAGCTTGACCATAAAAACACCTTCTGCTTTGTTTTTTAATACCCCTTTAACTCCAGTAGTTAACGAACAGTTTGGAGAAAAGATGTTTTGTTAAAGATTCAACACATCTGTCCTTTCAATCAAAGAGCGAGAGCTTGCAAAAAACATAGGCGATCCCTAAAACAAAAACCCCAGCAACAATGAAAAACCAAGCAAATTTGACATCCTTGATATCTCTGAGGTAACAAACAAGCAGAAAAATAAAACCTTTAAAAATGCCTCTCTTTAAACAAAGAAGCAACAAGGGAAACAAAACAGTTTCAGTGGCAGCTGATATTAGCCTAACTTGTTTTGCTAATAGCCTGTGGCTCTAACCAACCAACAGAATCCAAGGACATTGGTGACTTTCCTTACAACTGCTCTACCTAAAATAGAGATAAATCAAAGTTTTAATATTATTAAAACCTTTTTATTGGTCAGTTGGAGACAACAGAACAGAAGCTGCAGATATTTCATGGTGATGCAGGTTTTAACAATGCTGAGAGTTCACCTTCTTTACGATTCCCTTTAAATGAAAGCAGCAAATGTGCTTGCTGCGTTATGGTAACCACCTTTACCCATGGTTAACCAAGCCATCATCTCTTTTGTAAAATGAGGTTTATGTTCCTTTAATGGAGTGTACGATCGAATCAGCTGAATAGTCCCATATACTTTAGACTCAAATGCATTTACAACAGTGTGTTAGGCCTGGCACCCTTTCCAGCTGCCACTGCACTCCTTTGGGTTTCAGTGGGAACTAAATCAGGCTTGTGGAAGTTGAGATAGTGGCAGACGTGAAATGTTTTGAAGGAGGATGAGCATCCTGACCGTTTGTTACTGACTACTTGATGTTCAGCTACAATGTGTTCATGAAAGTGGAGTTTTTGGGTAATTAGAAGGAGCTGAAATGCTCTCTCTCTTGCTTGTGCAATCTTGGTTAAGCTCAGCTCAAACAAACTGTTACTTGCAAGATAATCATATATATGTGTTTTTCCTGATCATGTCCAGACTCTTAAATATTGTTACCAGAAACCAGTGATACTCAGACCTCAGTGGTTCAGGAGCCAAATTAGCGATAAACTTTACCCCAAAGAATGTCATTTGTTTGTTTCATTTACTATAGTACTATATATGCATATTTAAACAGTATGATGGGAAATATTAAGTTTATATTATTCTCACAGCAAAATGACTGACCAAGTGTAATTATTTTATCAACTACAATTGGTTAATAACATAGTAAAAGCATCCTTACTGGTAAGTAACTTAGATTGTGTGATTTAATTATTAACCAATGTTTTGGTATCATGTGCTCCAAAGGGCCACTTGCAACTTGTGAGTATCACTGCTCTAAACACGACATGCAGCAAAATCTAGAATGCAGTAAAATGGCTTCTAAGACAATTCTATGCATGTCAGTAATGATGATTCAAAAACAGCATCCTAACTCACACCTTGATTCATCTGGAACAATGGTTCTAGAGACACTGCTGCAGATTTATTAGTCAGGACGCGCTACTTAACAGTAGGGGTGTATGTGTTCCCTCTTTGTCCATCTTGTGGATTTCAGCAGAAACCATTGCCTAAATTACCATATTTTAGTAGAGATTTTGGTTATATATCCTCTTTCTACAGCACGTATCTTAAGAGTAATAAATATTGCTGCTGCCGTGCCTGGAGATAATGCACCAGTCATCATAGGCGTGACTCCATGGGTCCTCTGGGGCTGGAGTATCCACAGGAAAAAAAACTAGTGGGTGCTTGGCACCCACCAGCCACAGCTGTTCAGTGGCATCACTGATTAGCTGTTTGGTGGTGCTCCCAATCAGTTAATTGTGGGTGACCGAACAGCTGATTGATAACTGCTACCACCAAATCGCTGATTGATAGGTAGCTCAGGGACAGGCTTTGGGGGAAGGCGGAGAGCCGTAGGCGGGCCAGCATCTCGGGGAGGGATTGGAGTGGGAGCTGGAAGAGGTGGAGTGAAGGAGGGGCCTTGGGGTAGAACAGGAGTGGAGTACTGCTGGGAAAAAATAAGTGTCGGCGTCTATGACAACCATTATGCATTCAGAAGTAGCTCAAATAGAGTCTTGCACATGAGAACATAGGGGGCCACTAACCCATGTTAAATTCTATTTACCCATTCCGACAGCTCATGAAACTAGTCTTATTGACTTCAGTAGGACTTCTTGTGTAAGGGCTAGCGACAGGGAGAAAGGGCAGCAGAATAGGGCTCTATGCTGCCATGTAATCTTTGACTCCCACCTGGAGCATAATGGCTTAACTTATCAGGCACCACCTATGGCACGATGTAAAAATGAGTAAGACGTCATGCATTTTTGCCGAGGCCTCACAGCCAAGCTGCAGACTATCTAACTTGCATCCTGGCTTCTTCCTGGTCTGAGTCATGTTTTAACAGAGTTTGTCTTGTGGACATCTCCCTTCCTTTTATGATTGCACAGGCCACTTCCCTTCCCATCTGCCAGCTCGTTGGTCTTTCTATTTCACTAAACCCTGCACATGGTGGAAGGAGAAGGGAGAAAAAGGAAAATTGCTGTGCTGCACACCAAGGGTAAGCATGGCTGCCGACCTCTTCTCCAGTGGAGACTGCCTTTGGTTCATGCTGAATATGGAGTTTATGAAGCACTTTGGGATGAAGTGATTTATGCTGATCATCTAGAATTCTTTGTTAACATGTAGTTAACTTAAACAACTGAGGAATGGAAGGGAGAGAGAAAGTCTTTGAATGTCTGATGCTTCCTTGCCCCTTACATTAAGGCGTGAGGTATCTCGCAGACTGTGTTTCTAAGACCTCTAATAAGTCCTCCATGAAACTCCAGATTCTTCTGAGGTAAAAAGACAAGTAAGAAACAAGCCAGCACCTTTTAATAAACAAACCACAAACTCTTTCAGGCCTCCTTTACCCATTCCAGAAAAGAGAGAGGGGAAAAAAAAAAAGAGAGAGACAGACAGAGACAGGTAAACCTAATGTGTTTTTTTTACCGATCATGGAGAAGAAAAGAAAATGAGAGAGAGAGATAAACCTAATGTTTCCTTAAAAACTAACAGTGCTAACTTACAGTCCATCTGCCTCTTTATGGAATGCAGGGGTGGGCAGAATGTCTGCACCCTCCCTCGGGCCAGCACGCTGGCATGGTGCTGCCTTCTGAACAAGCTGCTAGTGACAGAGAAACCCCGCAAAGAAGGAATGATGATAATTGAGCCTTGTGGTCACAAGCCTATGTGTTGCTGTTGCAAGGCTGTCATGGGATAAATATGGAGGAAGCCTGCAGGCACTGCCAACTGTACAAACCACGCCTGTGGAAGTGGAAAACATTTGAGAAGCCTTTGGAAACTTTACTCTTTCCGCTAATACAGAGAGAAAAGGGGGATTGTCCCTCTGAGCTTTAAAATGTTTTCCAAGTCACTGTAAACAACTTCCTACCACATAATACTGTACTGGGCTAATAAGCCCTATGTCTGGAAACCAAGGGCTGGTGCAGTTTCCAAGGGGAAATGCAGAGGGTAAACACACAGCACTGTGTTCCACAGACATTTGCTTCTGTTTAATTTGTAAAGTTTGTTTTTTTTCCTGCGTGTCTTGTATATTAGGCCTTATATACTGTAACAGGGCATAGCAGGCCCCCCTTGGTCCTGCCTCTGCTCTGCTACAAAAACCACTCAGAGACCTTCTGGCTCAGCAGCCACCAGTGCAGTTTATTTATAGTATGCAATCCCACCATGTATATATGGCTTGGGGGCTTCTAAGTCTCTGCAGGAAGGAAGAGCTTCCACTCTCTGGCTTCCCCCTTTCTGTCTGCCTCCCTGGAGTCCTCCTTCCCAGGCTTTTATGCAGCCCTAGGCTAATTAGGCTGGCAGCTGTTTCCCCTTTACCAATCAGGCACAGGTTTCTCTGGTGTGACAGAGGGCTGGCTCAGCAGTTCATGCCCAGCACCCTGTCACATACAGCCACAAGTTATACCACTTTGCACCAGTACAACCCCGTACTGCAGGTGCAATTGTACCGCTAAAGTGCTTGTACTGATATAGCTTATTTCTGTACAGAAAGGAGAAAAATGATACCAGTATATGATGCATTTATACCAGTATAACTGTATTTACACTGCAGTTTTTACTGGCATAATTACATTGGTTAAAAAAATCACACTCGTAACTGACACAGCTATGCCATTACAATTTTTTAAGTGTAGACCAGGCCTTAGAAATATCAGAAATGCCAAGTCGGGTTTTCCATGAAAGACTTGTTGGAGGCCTAAAAAATGGGCACTGTGAATTTTATGAGGCCTTGATCAATCAAAGCACAAGTTTAATTTTAATCATGTGAATAGTCCCACTGAAGTCTTTGAGTTGGATCAAACTTAACTGAAGACTCATGTTAAGAGGCTTAAGTGGGGCTAGGATCTTCTGCAGGCCCTTCACACTGGGCAAACTTCACCTTAAATCCTTCTGGCCCGATTCACAACGGGAAGGCAAAACATCCTCCCTCCAATGTTACAGTAGAAGTACCACAGAGAAGTCTAACTTTAAGCAGGAGTGGGCCATTTATTTAAGTGGGACTACTCACATGAGCCCAGTAAAGCACCTTTGTACGTGTTTGCAGGACTGGGGATATATTTGGTAAATTATGCTAAAAATGCATGGAATGTCCAAAACATTTCAGTTACTCACCTTTCATACTAAACTTTGTTTTTCAAGGGGCACTGTCAATTCAAAAGTCATACTTTACATTCTTATGTTACTAAAAACATCCTAGAAACCACAGGGAATTTTGTTTTCAAACCCTCTTTCTTTCTCAGCCTCACCCTGTGTTTTCATAGGTAACTGCAAGGCAGGGGAAGTCTGACACTTCCTAGTACTTGTGGCTCCCAGGCACTATTATGCGGATGTCCTCATGCTGGTGCACTGCTCTGGAACAGGATGTGAGGAGATCAAGTCTTCCTATCAGGCCATTACTAATAGGCGAATGGGAGTAAATGTATTGTTAGTCTCCCTCCCCCAACACCCATAAACAGAGGAAGACCCCCAGGCTAGCTGCCCCAGACATATAGTCTTTTGGCACATCTCAAGCCTGAGGTCGTCCTTACCCTATGTGGCTTCTACAACAGCAATGCCCTGGCCCAGGTGGCTGTAGCTAGTGTATTCCTAATAAGCCAAGGGCATTGTGTCATGCTACACTGGTGTTTTCAAGGGTCTTCAAAACACTGGTCTGGGATGCCCACCTTCCAAGTCCACATATTTCAGAGCAAAATAAAAATATAGGCAGGAAGATAACTTGGGGCTAAATCAAATCAATGAGAATTTTGCCATTGATTTCACAGAGGTCAGGATTTAGAATTCTTTTAACCACTATTTAACTCAAGCTCCTACTTGGGAATGAAACTCTTTTCGGGCCTAATCCTACAAACACCTAGACCTTGGCTATACAGAAAAATTGTACCAATTTTACTAAATCAATTTAGAAATGGATTTAGTTCAATCAGTGCAAGCTCCTTGTGTAGATACTCTTATTTTGGGCTAAGGCTGAGTACCTGATTTCAATTAAGCTTGAGTTGGTAAGAAAACAGGCATCCAGATCTCTTAGGCAGCTTTGCAAATCTCAGCTGTAGGCCCCAATTGTGCAATTCATTAGGGGTGGGGGCTGTGTGGGTGCACATGCCCAGAGAATTATAAGAGCTAATTGTCAGTGGGACCAGAAGAATTTGGATGGTCAGGCCCTTTGTGGAAGACTTCCACCCAACCCCCCCCACCTCTTTAGCTGAGGGCTGAGAAAGCTGTTACAGGTCTCTGAAGACAAGACTTGATAGCCTGACATTTCTAAGGCTAAAAAGGAGGAGGAAAAAAAAAGTTGGGAAAAAAAAATCAAGGTTTCTTTGCACACTATCAGGAAGCAACACCAACAAGAAGAAAGAGAAGAGTGTTTTCTTTGCATGCACCTTGAAAGTCTTTAGTAAGTGGCAGCCTTTTAATTATTCTAGATATTATCCAGGCCGCACTCAAGAAATGAAAAATGTGAAGGAAGAATAAAAAAAAAAGTGAGATTTTTAATGTCTCTTTATGAAACAAAGCAAAATATTTCATCAGTAGAGGGACAGAGAGCATAAACATTGCCTTAAAATTAATCCATAAGGCACGTGTATATCCCTGCTAATTAGTCTTGCGGCAGGTCTGTGTGTCTTCATCTCTCCTCCAGCCATAAGTGACGATAAGATACGGAGCAAATCTGTGATGCCTCCACCCACTAAGTGCATAAAACTTGGAGGAGGTGTGGGACTCCCAAGCTCCACCGTGCAGAGCTTGGGCATGGTCTGTGACCTCACTCGGAAATAAAACGTGCAGCAGGTCTGGAACTCCCTCAGCCATGCTGCTATTTTTAGTGCACTAGCTAGAGTAGACTTAGCACGTGGCTGTCTACCTGTGCTTGGAAGCCAGCTATTGCATAGCTATATGCCAGGAAGCCTTCGGATGGGTCGGTCAACCTGGAAGGAGAAACTGGGAGCACTGCCTTAACATTCATCATTAAACTAAGAGGATTCCCTTCTGTGCTTCCTCCAGACTGCTGCCACTTGTGGCACGGCCTCTGCGGCCCTACTCTAGGCAAATGGCTCTGTGAGACATGGGGTAACTTAGTCTTAGAAAAGCTTTCTCATGAGACGAGATTAAAATCAGCCTGTATTATTCCATCCGGCTGCCTTTTTTCAACCATGCTGACTTGAACACCTCAATGGCCAAATCACCTGATTTAATACTCTTTGTACCTTATTGAGCCACTGTGTTATACTGAAGTTTATTCTGTTTTCCCTGATAGCCACTCATTCTTTCCATTGGTATCTGATTACAAGCAATCTCTTGCTTACATTTGGTCACCGTGTCTTTATAACACGTCAGCTTAATCCTTTTTCTTCTTTACTTGTGACTTTCTTTAATACAAGTATTTTCAACAAGTTTGTAGTTCCAAAATGAGGGTGTCTCCTCCTTGCAAATGAGTGGCAGGTCTATGACTATCCCCATCTTTCTCCCCCCAGGCTGTAACTCAGTGCAGGTCTGTGACCCCTCCACAATTCTCTGCCAGTGAGAGGGCGCTGGGGCAGGTCTGTGGTTTTTCCTATCCCACACTTTATTATTATTTATTAGCATTTAATGTTTATCATAGTCATGCCTAGAAGCTGACTGAGAATGGTGCCTCATTGTGCGAGGTGCTGTATAAACAGAATAAGAGTTTATAATCTAAATGGACAAGATGGGCAGAGGAAAGGATAAAAAGCCTCATGGGAAAATTTTACCAGTTATACTGATAAAGATGTACTAGCACAACCCCTTATGCGGACACCCTTATTCAAAGATGAGAGAAGCTTTTTTTCCCCCAATGTAGCTTAAGCCCCTTCCTAAGCTCCAGCAGCTAAAGTAAAAAAGGCCACTCTTGTATTGGAATCACAGTGTCTTTGTGGGAAGGTTATGCAGGTATAGCTATGTCGATTTAAATTCACACCTCAGGTTCTACTGAATAGTTTTTCCCAGGTAGACAAAGCCCCACGCACATGGAGAATGAACAAGACAAAAGCCATGGTAGTGCCACAATGTTTGGTTTGAGTTTGTTGTTTAAATCATTTTGGTGGCATTTGTGTTAGGAGAGGATTAGTTAGATGGAAGGACAGGGTGGAGGGTTTAGAACAAATAGCGAATCAGCACTGGGGCAGGATTGGGTTGTGTCCTTGATCCTTCTGCATCCCCAATGATTGACATTCAGGGCAGGGCTGGATTCAGATATTTGAGGTTTAGGCAGAGAAAAAAACTTCTCCCCTATGCACACTTCTCCCTTCCCCTTCTAAACGGAAGTGATGATTCTGCAAACACTTACTACATACTTCACTTAAGCAATGTGAGTTGAGCTCAATGGGGCTACTTCACAGTGTGAAATTAAGCATGTGCATGAATGCGACTGGGACTCAAGCATGGCCTGAGCGCTTCAGAACATGAGTGGAGATGTTTCATAACTGCGTTCATCTAAGTATTTCTGAACACAGAAATAAAAGACAAGGCCAAAAGCTATGCCCTGTCCAGCCAAGTTTTGGCTGCTACTGGATGGGGAGGACAGCAAATGTGGTGTGAAATCTGGATTTCGGATACACCCAAAGTTCAGGGAGTTTGGATGTAGAATTCCAATTCTGGCTATTGAAAAGATCTGGCTTGGGATCTAGGTTTGGTTTGAACCTCTGCAAAGCAGGCAGCTATTTAGATCCAGTTTTAGTTCCAAAAGAAAGGAGGTTAGAGCACAGATGGAATAAGAATTAGACAGAAGGGAGAAGGGTTAAAAGATCTAATGTAAGGTGAACCCACCCACACACTCCTTGCAGTGTTCCTTCCATAAATGCTAAGGTGACTCATACCGGACCCTGTCCTGGATGGCTGAGTACGAAGCAGAGAGCAGCACTGGGAAGCAGCAGCAAAGGACAGAGAGTTTAATGAACAGTCATGGAGGCTGCAGGCAACTAGTGTCTCTTTCCAGCTACCTGCATCTCTGAGCACAATGGACTTTGGTGAAATGTCCAAGACAGCTAGCTGGCAGGAGTGCAGTTTCCTACACACTGCCCAGGGGCTGTACTACACACATGTAGCCGGCAGCACTTAATTGCTCCATGTGCTCAGAGTCCATCCACAGTTGACAAGTCGGTGTGATCGCTATCCATTTAAATCCCGCGTCAGCAACACCACATGGTTGTTGCTTAGTTAATTACCCTCACCAGCTTCATGTGGTCATTTTTTTTGTAAACCTCCTGCCAACTGCTCCACATGATCAAAACCACTCTTGCTGGAGCTCCGCACAGTTAGTGTCTCAGCTGGACCATGTGGTATTAGAGTGGAAAAGCTGCTTCTTTTTAGACATCCCCTTTCAGCCAGCTGTTCTTGGCCACTTGTCCCACCCCAGGCCGGGAGGCTGGACTGAACTGGAGTAGCTGGGCGATGAGGGTTTTGCAGGGCTCAGGCAGAGGAGGAAGACCATGAGGGTAGAGCACACCCTTCTTCTGGCGGCGGGGCATACTGAGGATGTGAGTGTCGTCAAAGGGCATGCAGCCAGTCACCGTCACATAGAGCACCACCCCCAAGCTCCATATGTCGTACTTCTTGGCGTCATAGGGAATGCCCAGCAGCACCTCAGGGGAGGCATAGGCAGCTGATCCGCAGTAGGTGGTGCTCAGGTCTGGATAGCCACGTGCCTCTTTGCCAAAGCCAAAGTCAGTGAGCTTTGCCTGGCGGCCATCAGAGGTGAGCAAGACGTTCTCACACTTGAGGTCCCGGTGCACCAGGTTCCGGTCATGCAGGTAGCGCACGGCACCCACGATCTGTCCAAAGATTTCCCGGGCATCAGGGACACAAGGTAGTCTCCCCAGTCGCTGCACCAGCTGGAGCAGATCTGTGGACGCTGCTTCCATCACGATGTAGAGTTTCCCATTGCAGACCTCGATGAACTCAAAGATCCGTACAATGTGAGGATGCCGGATCACTCGCAGGATGGAGAGCTCCCGTGGCAGAAACTTGTTTACAAAGTCGGGGGGTGCCCGGTGCCGATCCACCACCTTGATGGCTAGCGGGCCCTTGTACTTGGCTGAGGTGGCCACCCTCACCTTAGAATAACTGCCCTCACCCAGGGTCTGGCCTAGCTTGTAGCCCAGATTACCCAGCACCTTGTCCCCTGGGGAGCCCCCTGGCATAGTGCAGGGTCCTTTGGGGACTTAACAAGACTAGGTTTATCTTTTTGGGACTGATGGCTTCAACCCATTGCGCCTGGCACCTGATACACGTTCATTCCCATATGTCCACTGGCTGCTTGCCCCAGATGCATCACTGTGCACTGGGTATTGTGAAGTGCCAGGAGTGTCATATACCACTGGTAACCGGGGGTGTCATATAACCCTATTGCTTTCCCATCCCCCCCTTGAGAACGCAGGAGTCCCACAGTGCTTACCTGAGAGATTTAAAATCAGACTTCAAAGTCTCAGATAATTAAAATCAGACTTCTTAGTGTATGGCCATAACAAAGGCATTTTTCCACCTGCTTTTTAAAAATGTACCTCTAATTTAGAAAGTCTAGGAACAAAAGGTTTCTAACTTAAAGCAACAAATTACATTAAAAACCCACATCTGGGGAGAAACATGCACAGATTCCAGTCCCAGCACAAGGGCGGGACCAGAAAGGATGAGCTTCCTGTCCAGAGCCCCATTATTGCACAAGTCCATAGCTGTAGTTTGCTACAGCATCCCATAATTCATCCTTAGCCATAGGACTGAGGTCCAGATTGCCACGGAATACAAGCCAGGGTCTTGTGTAAACAGGGTGATTTTCTTGTTTCCAGTAGTGTTCACACCCTCTTTGGATTGGCATTAGCATAGATGATTTACCTTTGCTCATCAAAATATGCCTGACAAGTAAATAACAAGACTGTGTCCTACTAAAATAATAACCCCAGACACACTTGCACTCCCTTCAGCTGCTCTGGAAATGATACCAGCTGATCTTGTGCTATACTTTTAGTTACTCAATGTGGATTATTCTTGAGAATTAAAAGTAGGAACATTTGCAGCAGTCACTTTGCTAAATGCTGCTGCTCCATCTTTGGCTGTGGTGAAAGCATTTTTTTTTTTAAAGATGGAAACAAATTGATCATTTCCCCCCTCCCTTCCTCCCTCCCTTCTTTCTGCCAGTCATGTTAATGGGGCTCAGCCAGCGCAGGCTAGCGTGTGTGTGTCTGTAAAACACTAGGGGCAGACCACCGGCTTGTGACCCCTCCCGAAGCAGGGAGACACACAGGGTGTCTCCGTTCTCTCAACTGTCCTCTGGGCGGACCACGCTTGAATCCACTCCAAAAGAGCGAGGGAGAGACGCAGTAAAATACGAACGTTCCAGGTCAGAGGACAAAAGAACTCAGCCCAGCCAATCAGCAACTCGCACGGAGCACTTGCTCACACTGAGTTCCATTCTGATGGCTCCGCGTTCCACGGCCGCTTCCATTCCACGCGCCTCCCCCGCTTCCTCAATGAATGTGTCCCGGAGGGAGGGTCAGGGGACCCCCGACCGCTGTAGCCCGAAGCAGTTGGCTCGAATTAGGCGAAGGCTCCGTGTGATTGGCTCTGTCCTGTCCCCATCCCCGTTTCCCTTTGTTCGGCCCCCGCGGGATGAGGGAGATGGGCGCGCCCGCCAGGGTATAAAAGGGCAGGCGCAGTAGCGCACATGTTTCGTTTGCGCTGCAGCTGAAGGCAGGGAGGGGAGTGGGCTGTAGACGGAGAGTGTCCTCCCGAGCGGGGCGCGTAGGGGGCTGGGGAGCACTTGCCGACTGCCGAGCTGTAGTAACATAAGAGCAGGCGGGGAGAGTGCTGGGGCTCAGTGCAGTGAGACGGGAGACGAGAAGCCAGGGCTGCCCCAGGCTTTCACCAGTGGGGGCAGCAGCTGCAACCGACCAGTCTCCGTGCCTGAAAATCACAGTGCCCAGCCTCATCCCATCGCCTTGCCTTCGAGCTGTAAAAGGCTCCTCCGAGTGCTCCTGCTGTCTGATAATTTGGGTTGATAGCTGCCCCCCAAGTGTACACACACACCCCAACCCTGGGCTGGTCACCCTGACTCCCTTCCTTTTGTGAGGGATGCTTTGTCCTGCTCAGTCTGCCCCAGCACCTGTGTCCTCTTCCTGAGCAGCAGCATGAGCATGGCAAACGACACATACCATTTTATAAAAGACATAAAACCCGGACTGAAAAACTTAAATGTCGTCTTTATTGTGCTGGAAATCGGTAAGTGGGTGCCTCTGAACCATGTCTCTTCCTTCCTCCCCTCTTTCCTCTCCCTCCTAGGGTAGGAGAGTACATTTGTGCTGGGCTGATTCCCGACACGTGGTCACACTTCCAGGGGGAGCAGGATCAGCTCCCTCGCAGTGCGGAAGCCTCCTTTACTCCCTTGTTCCTATCTTATTTTAAAATAAGATATCTCGTTCAGGCAGCTAGGCAAGGGAGAGAATCCCATCATGAAATTAATTTAACTCCATTTATCCTGCGCTGGAGTGACTTGTCTGTTTATGTTGTTTTAATGATCTTGCCTCTTGATCTTACTAGTAAAAAGGGTCCATGACACTTGGGGAATAACTCTCTAAAACATCTAAACTATTTTTTTTTCATTTCCAGACAGCACGAATTCTTCCAGTCTGTAAGTTTTATTTTTTTTTTATTTTAAATTCCCCATACAGGACGAGTTACCAAAACCAAAGATGGACATGAGGTGAGATCGTGTAAAGTAGCAGACAAAACTGGCAGCATCACAATTTCAGTGTGGGATGAAATCGGAACTCTCATACAGCCAGGGGACATTATTCGATTGACCAAAGGGTATGTATGGGGTGGGGACAGGATACGGCTTAGCTCAGCCTAGCCTCACTGTTGGCTGTTTAAATAACGTGTTGCTCAATGATCTTGTTGTTAAACATTTCTGTACTTTACAATGAGGTGGATAAGATCTGAAGGATCAGTGTCTTTACTGTAATGAATGTGGAAAAATCTTCTCTGTTACTGAAGAAAAGGCTTTGAATTCTAAATAGCCTTTGACTTCCTCTGTGAAAGAAGCAACATGACACGGCTTGCCTTATTTGGACTGCTTCTTTGACGCACTGGCAGCAGCCTGTGATCTATCATCAAATTAAAACCTCAGGATCGCTCCTTGCCTCCCCTCCCCCCAACACTCAAACCTAACACACACATTGATGGGGCTTGTAGACCGCTCTGTCTGCATCTCAGTAACGTGTCTGTATTTCACTAGATGCTGTTCAGATGGGAATCTGCTATTTAAGAGCTTTGCTGTGCTTTTCTTAAGTTTCACATTCTCTTTTGGGAGGATAACGAGGTTGTCTTGATCTGTACATTCAAGATAGGGATTCAGAGTGTGAAATCAAAACCATGTTCTTATTTTAACACTTTTCTTCTGTAGCACTGTGCCCACAGAGAATGGGGGGGATAATTTAAGCAACACTGAGAAGGTAGTCTGCTTCACAGTGGGTTTTATGGAAATGACAGGAAAACTGGGAGTAGAAGTTAGTCAGTAAAATATATATATATATTAATGTTGTTATAAAATACAGTATTTTGTTCCTGTGTAATGGCTACAGTATAATGGGACAAGTTTTACAATATGCTCCCACTGACACTAAATTATAAAACTGAAACAATTTAAAACTACTTTTAACCTCTTATTCTCCACTTATACAATTGCAAGAAACTAGAGTCACTTTCATTTCTTTTTTTAGTCAATTTCACTTTCTTATTCTTATTTGGCAGCCCAACACACACCAGTACTTTGGTTTAAAATGTTCAGGGATTGTTTAAAAACGCAAGTATCAGAGGGGTAGCCGTGTTTAAAAACACACAAACTCCTTTACTCAATAGTTATAAAAACTGAGAATGTTTCTACAACGGAGTCACTGTTAGTCGCATAGTGGTTGATTTTTTTCGAGTAATTCCTGTGTTGGGGATGAAAACAAATGAATATCCCTATCAGAATTTCTGCAGTTATTCTTCTTCAGATTTACTTTATAGAAAAGTCAGAAGTAAATCTTCATTCTTAGTTTAGAGGTCAAATTACATCGGTTTAAAATTTTGAGAGTTGATGTCCAATGTGTTTTCAGAATGCTTGAAGATTACAGCTATCTTTGCTAAACTTTACATAGACCGCCTCAAAAATCTTCTGCCTATATTACATAAATCCAAGTTATTAGTGTTGGTTGTAACTGTTAATATCACATTTCTTTGTAAATAATTTATTATAGTTGCCACAGTATTCTCTGAGGGAGTGAATGGGATGGCAGATGGCTCACAAGATAGTCTGTATTAATGTGATCCATACTATGGAAAAACAAGAACCTCTATTGCACGATTTAAAGCCATGAAACAGCATCAGTTCTGTTTATTTAGGACCAGATTATGTCCTCATTTGCACCAATGCACATTCATGGAAGACAATAGATTTGAATGGCAGGTGAAAAGATCTGACTTTGGCCCTTGTTTTACAACGTATACTCCTTCGCTTTATACTGGTATACAAGCTTCACTAAGAATGGTCTACTCTGCCCCAGCACAGGTTCCACTTCTGTACTTAACTCAGGATTAATTGGAGTGACATTGCTGTTGCAGTGTATGTAAATTTTACATATATGGGGTAATCTGATTTCTTCAGTCTGATCACTGTTACAAATAGTTATCCTTAGCTAGACACTATTTCTGTGTACAAAAACTGCCCTTTCTTTCTTGCTGAATTCCAAGTCTAGAGGGATTCCACTGCATTAACAGACAGTATCCCATGTGTTCCCTATTGTTAGCTGTTCGTGGGCAGGATGATGTAGCAGCTAATATTTCAAAATTCTAAACACTTAAGTTTCTATGTTCAGGTTGGTGTTTTACGGCCAACCTCTCTCATTTTGTGAACTGAAAATGAAAACGTGTGTTAATGGAATAAACCTGTGGTGGTGGAAATTCCGTGAAGTTGTTATCCTTCAGTGTCTTGGGGTTTTTCTCCTGTATTGTGTATATGTGAGGTTGATATCCCTTTAGCTTAGCACTTCTTTCCCTTCATGTTATAAGACAAAACTGCCCAGCCATTAAATTCAGCATGAAAGGAATCTTGTTCCAAGCAAAAGACGACATGTTAAGTGCAAGGCCACTGCTATTGCACCTGATTTAGAGATGGCTGAATGCTGTGTTTGAGGGAATAGAGTGCTTACATTTTTAATTGAGATTTCATTTTGTGTGCTGAATGCAGGAGGAAGTGATATTTTTCTATTTTATTATATTTGTACTACAAAGTCCCATGTCTGAGACTGGGCAGGTAAAAGCACAGCGAGATTACGTGACTTCGCCACAGTCACAAAGGATGTGTATGGCAGGGCTGGGGATGGAACCAGTCCCAGCCTGGTGTTTTAGCGAGAAGACCATCCGTCCTCTTTTGTTCGAGTTCTTCCTCTGTTTATTTGTGCCTCCCTTTTGCAAGCCTTGTAACTTTTCTGTCATGTACGTTCAGTACAACTGAGGCCAGGTCTACACTGCGACTTTAAATCGGTTTAATGGCCGATATACCGATTTAACGCTGTACCCGTTCACACGACGTCGTCATTAATATCGAGTTAAACGGCTCCTTAAATCGATTTCGGAACTCCTCCCAGATGAGAGGAGTAGCACTAAATTCGAAAGTGATAACTCGGATTAGGGTTCGTGTGGACGGAAATCGACATTATTGGCCTCCTAGAGGTATCCCACAGTGCACCACTGACCGCTCTGGTCCGCAATCCGAACTCGGATGCGGAGTGCCGGTAAACAGGAAAAGCCCCGAGACCTTTAGAATGACATTTCCTGCTTTCACGTGTCCAGCTCTGATCAGCACGGGTGGCGATGCAGTTCAAATGCAAAAGTAGCTCCTGCATTGAACCTTACGGGAGATACTAGATCTGATCGCTGTATGGTGAGACAAATCTGTTTTATCAGAGCTCCGTTAAAGAACAGGAAATGCCAAAGCGTTTGAAAAATAAACTCCAGGATACACAGCGGTGCGTGACAACCGTAACGGGAAGCCAGAGACTCAAACGGATGCTCATGGAGGGAGGGAGGGGGGGATGAGGACTACAGCTACCAGTCTCCACAGCAGTCTCTGAAAACTATTTGCATTCTTGGCTGAGCGCCCAATGTCTGTAGCTTAATACACGGTGTCTTGCGTGGTTCACGGAACAGCTCGTCAGTCTCTTCCCCCCCCCACCACGTGAAAGAAAAGTTAAATAAATAATTCCTTGAGTACTGTAAATGTCACCCTCTGTGTACTGAATGCTGCTGGCAGAGAGTACGCGAGGTGTTGACAACGGTCAGGATACCGTTTGTGATCTCAGGGTCCATGATTGCTGTGCTATGGCGTTTGCTCAATGCACTCCGGGAAAAAGGCGCCAAAGGGTTGTCTGCTGCCTTCACAAAGGGAGGGGTGAGGCTGTACCCAGCACCACCCGGGGCAATGTTTTCTGCCCCATCAGGCACTGTGCTCTCAACCCGGAAGTGGGAACTATGGGATAGCTGAGGAACAGCTACCCACAGTGCACCGCTCCTGAAATCGATGGTAGCTTTGGACCATGGACGCAAACAATCGATTTCGTGATCCCACTGTGGACGCGCTAAACCGATTTTATTAGATCTGTTTTGTAATATCGGTTTAAGCTAATTCGAAATAATCGTGCAGTGTAGACGTACCCTGAGCTGCTTGTCTTTATTTCTACGTAACTTAATTTCAGTCCTCGAAGTCAAATGCTACTATAAACGGTCAAGTTGGGCTGAGGTACCCTCATGCTGTCTCGAAGCGTGTGTTTCCACATACTGAAAATGATTGCATTTTATTTCTGCATATCACTTGAATCTCAAGGGTAAATATATATTTTTCTGCTACCTACTATATCTGAGAACTGCTCTTTTACTAAAAATTAAGCAGTTGGTTTTTCTTCTTGAGCCACTGAATGTTGTCTAACACATTCATTGTGTCTTGTTTTCTACAGTGCAACAGAGGCAAATCCGCTCTAGTTCTCCTCTTGCAGAATTAACACTCCGGTATTCTGCAGAAGTAACACTGTGTATGTCAATCAGTTGGCTGGGTTGCAAGGTGATGTGGACACTGATCCTGAAAACAGTGTATCTGCCTGACAGGGAAGATGGCACTTGGCTAGCAGAAAGGCCTGTCCATAGTGGTATAGCTGTGACAGACCTGATGCTAGTCTGATGTGGCTGTTAGCCTCTTTTGAAGACCCAAACAAATTAATGGGGCTTCCAACAGCTGTTTGTAGAAGCAGAAAATACATTAGTAACTAGAAACTTCTAGAGTAAAATAATCTTAGGGAATCTGAGAATTTGAGTCTGGGAATTCTAGCTACTCTTTCTGCTGGTACAGAACATCCACTAGACAGGTTTAGTTCTTCAAAATCTCTTTCAATGTTAATTTTCCCTATTGGTTAGCAGAGAATATTCTGCTTATTCTTTTTGAGCGCTTTACATGTTATTGGTATTCTTTTGGCTAGGTATGCGTCTCTGTGGAAAGGATGCCTGACACTTTACACAGGAAGAGGAGGCGAGCTACAGAAAATTGGGGAGTAAGTATCACGCTTTGTATGCGTTGTCCTTGACAGTGGGTCATGGGAATTGTAAAGTAGTGTGGGTCTTATCAGGAGGATTTGATGGGGAAAAAAAAGCAAAATGGAGATTTAGTGGTTATCAGTCTTAGCGCCAACAGAGGCCAGTAGGTTGCTTGCTCCTGTCAGTGGTTATATGGTTGGTTGTGGCAAAGAGCAGTAGCCTGTTTCACTGGAGTGTGCTCGTAAGTGGGAGTATCTACTGGACTTGGGCCATCATTCTCTGTAGGTACAATCTACCGATGGTTTTACAGAACAGACAAGTTCCTGGTATAAAACCTCTCTTCTTGGGTTAGCACATACTCGTGTTCAAGGACTTGCAGCATTGAAAACTTGGCTAGGTACAGTACAGGCAGCTGCAATGTGAGCTTACACACACTGCGGTGATAATGAGTTCCACCCTGTTGTGCTAAAGGAATCATCCTCTCAGCCTCTCTCCTAGCTGTCCTGTGTGTCGTAATGATAGTATAGTGAGTAAAATGAGCTAGGTGATTATTCTGTTCTGCTTGCTTAGGCCTCACTTTGAATAATCTGGTTATTTCGGGGTGTTATTTTAAGTCCTGTGTCAAATTGGCAAGAGCTCAGATGAGCAACGTGATGATGAAGAAAAGTGAAGAGAATTTAGACAGGAGCAAGCATCACTCTTTTAGACTGTTAAAGGATATTGTAAAGAAGCAAGAGATCAGCTATTCCTTATTCAACAAGAACAAAAGCAAGTGACAAGCTTAAGATGCAGCCAGAAAAATGCTTGATGCAGTACCTGTTTCTTTCTAATTAGATGAATAATTCTGAAATGTCCCCACTTGAGAGGGTTTCCTTGTATTATCAAAACATCTCAGAGCCCAGGTCATTGTTCAGGGCCCCATTATGTTAGGTGCTGTACAAATACTCAATAAAAAGACAGCCCTGCCCCCAAAACCTTAGAGCAGTGGCCCCCAACCTTTTTGTGGCCAGTAGCACATTCATGTTTTCAGAAGAGTGTGGCGGGCGCCAACAATTACTCATATACAGGGCTGGCTCCAGGCACCAGTGGACCAAGCATGTGCCTGGGGCAGCACATGCTATGGGGCGGCATTCCGTCCATTCTGCAGAGTTGGAGTGGTTTAGTTTTTTTTGTTTTGTTTTTGTGTTTTGTGTTTTTTTGGTGCCAGTTCTGGGCAGTGCAGAGAGAAGCCGGGAGGACAGAGAACACTGGTGCCTGCAGCCCTGGAGTACTCTGTCCCCAGCAGGTGCGGGGCCTCGGCTTTTCTCTCTGCTGGGCAGTAGGCGGGCGCACATAAATTCTCTGGCGGGCGTCATGGTGCCCATGGGCACCACGTTGGGGACCACTGCCTTAGAGGTTTGAGGACTTGCCACTCCATCTACTGGATGGTTCAAGAATAACAAAATCCAGCTAGTTGCGATGCAAAGGAATACACTAGAGATTTTCTTTCAAGCCAAATGATTCGGCTTCTCTGTACAACTTTTGAATGGGTGTTGTTCTACAAAAGGGTTGGATTAAGGTGAAATTCTTATCTTGACTTTTTAATTCTGGCCCACAGCATGGGTCTCGACCGGCTGCCGGTTTGAGTGGTTTGGGACAGCAGTTTTACCTTACAAAGTTTTATGATCCCAGTCTCTCGCCCCCTCCCCATTTACATGCAGTCGTCAATAGGTCTGTTCGCTCACTCGCTGCCACTAATTGGAAAAGGATCATTTGAATTTTAGTATCCCCTGAGGTTCTTGAACTCCTCTTCAATGTTAATAGGGTGCTAGACAGGCATACCAGGTGTTCTGGCTGCTTGACTGAAATAGCCTGAGCAAGGAAACTTTATATCTCGGGCCCCGATCCTTCAAAAGAATTGAAGAGCCATGCTGGTCTCTTGTGCTGCGGAGGGGCTCCCTTTTGTTGGATTGGAGCCTGGTTTACTTACACCTTAGTAGCGTGGAGGTACAAAGTGTCCATTCCCTTTGGAAACACTGAAGAATTCTCTCCTAACTTCTTATGAAAAGCTGTTCTGTTGCTCTCCTCACTCTCTTGTTTTCTTTTCAGGTTTTGTATGGTATACTCGGAAGTGCCAAACTTCAGTGAGCCCAACTCAGACCACCTTGGGCAGCACAACAAGCTGGTATGTTAAACTTCCTGGGGTTCTCTTGCATAAAATAGGCTGTGATCTGAGTATTTCAGGCTAGGCGGTGGTAAGATTTCTGGCTTTTAAAGTGGTGCTCAAGGAAGCATATAGAAGAATGGCAATGATGTGGTAAATAACTGTAGGAGAGTGGTGAGTGGATCTCATGTGTAGCTGGTACAAAAACATGTGCAGCAAATTCAATTCCTCTCTGAAAAACAAAGAAGTTTCTGTGTCTGACCCATATTTTTTCTCTCTATATTTCTCTGAAGGCACAGGGTGAACAGAATAATAGTTCTTCATCAAGTAATGTGGGTACTTATACTTTCGGGCCAGTGGGTAAGTTTTTGTTTTCATTTGTGGAAGTGAAAGGATGAGAAACACTTTACACTCTTAGATTCATTATTGTTTTTTCAGTGTTGAGAAATGTAGGGTTTTTATGTTCTAAGGGCAAAATGTGGAGCTCTGGCATTGAGTTAGGGCCAAATCCTGCAAGCACTTTTGCACATAAGTAACTTTATTCAAACCGATATTTCCATCATAAATGTATTCAGGATTGGCCCTACTAGTAATTATTCAGGCAGGACTTTTCACAGGGCTTAAGTCACGTAAGAGCACACTTCACACTGAATTTGTTAATGTGACTCATTCTCCTAAATCATGTAGGTACTTCTGAAAATTCCACTCTCGGCTTTCAGCCCACTGCTGCTTATTGAACATAAAGGGGCAGACCTAAACCAGACATGGTTTTAGTGTTGCACTTAATACTTAACCAGAGGTAATTAGTCCTAATTTTGGGCTGCTCCGCAGTGAACATTCAGTTGGGTTCAGTATGCAGGTGCTGGGAGGGGTTGGTGGTGCGTGATATGCAGGAGGTCAGTTGAGATAATCTGGTGGTCCCTTCTGGCCTTAAACGCCAACTCCAAATAGTCACACGATTCCTGGCAGGTTACTTCCTGAACTGGGAACGATGGCAGAGACCTGAACTCTTATGTAATAGGAAAATTAGAGTGTAAGTATAGTTTTGTGGCAGCACTGTACTGAAATTGTACTGTACTGTATTATGTTTCAGTAAGAAAATGGTTCAGAGGTCTCGGAGTGCGTGTAAAGCTCGCTCACAACTTTGTCCTGGGGTTGCATAATGGATACATAGGATAATCAAAACCTAGTGTTGTGTATCCAAGAGTTGTTCCTGGCAACGAATTGTCTGAGTTCAGGCTGATACAATCGACAAGACCAGTGACGTTTCTCAGTGACTGTCAATTTCCCCTTTGGGAATAGATTTTCACTTCTCCCATTTCGCTTCTTTGAGTCCTTTCCACTCCTTCAAGTATAAAAACTTTGCTGAGCAAATAAGGATGGTACTCTGAAGCCAGTTTTTTTTGTTGCCTTAATACCAGGGTGGGGCAAGTCCTCTGTCAGCCTAATTGCTGGGTAGCCACCTACTCATGACCCAGTCATTTTGGGTGGTGGACTGTTCTGATTCCATTGCATTTGCACTTATATTTTGAGACCTGCTTCCTTCTTTGATTCACATTATCCTTCTTTCTGCTTCTGTGCAATCTTTAATTCCCTCCCCCTCCCTTCCTCCCCCACCCTCCATCCTGTTTTTGCCTTCTCAGCCTTCATGTGTTTTGTCCCAAGCATGGTACCAGCTGTCACTCCCTACAGCGGATTCACACAAGACTGTTCTCTCTCTCTCTCTGTGTTTGGGGGGGGCGGGGCCTGATGAGTCCTATACTGGCTGCTTTCCTTCTACTCTTTCCTCTCTGGCTTTTCTGTCCTGCTGTATCTCTTGGTCATTACTGCTGTGGACCATCTGGTATGGGTCAGCTATAGGTGAGTGCATATGAATGGAAGCATCAGATCCAACTTTGGCTGCCAGACTGATGTTATTTCCCTCCATCCCTCCCTCCCTCCGAGAATGCAATGCCACATCATAGCAGCACGAACGCCCTGCGGCCTTCTCGTTTCAGTCATTGCTGCAGAGCTACTGTTGGAAAAAGCTGGCTGTGATTTGGAGTTCTGAGGTCTCTCAACTTTGCTCCCCATCCTAAAGCTCAGTGTTACCTCGTTATGTAGTAGCCATGCAGAATGCGAAGGCTATTTGCGCAGAAGAGCAGTGATGTCAAAGTGTGGAACTTGTGATAAAATTTTACTGTCTTTTTAGGAAATGGTTTGCAAACGGGACCTGAATCCAGTGGATTTCCATTGGCCTACAATCATGCCCACTCCTATGCAGGTACTGGGAGAGCCAATGGACGAGGACCTGTAAATCCACCGATCCCAGCATCTAATAATATTCAGCCCCTTCTAACAGCAGTAAATAATGGGAGGGACCCACGCAGAGCCTTTAAAAGATGACTGTGCCAAATGTAGTTGTACAACTTGCTTAAACTATACACCCAACTTGAACACTGAATGCACTTTTATGTATGGTTAACTGTGAAAAAGTTTGTCCTTTATTAGTGTTTTTTTCTTTATGGTCTATGGAGCAAAGTGATTTGATTGTCTTCAAAAAAGCGTGGTAAAGCTGCTTACATCTCAGAAATTAGGGGGGATGGGTATTTGAGAGCCCAGGTAAAAGTGTGAATTCAATTAGGGTGAATTTTTAAAAAATGGGAGCAAATTTTAGTTGGATATTAATTTTGGGTGGATTTTTGTTGCTCTGTTGCTTCTGGTCAGCCATATAGCCTTAAGGTGTCTGTCATGTCCCATAGGTCATATATGTGACTTCCGTGAGGGTTAATGGAGATTGTGTGACTGTATTGAGGGCCTGAGATGCCTTAAACAGTCAGGTTTCCAGTTTAAAAGTGAAATGACCTGCTACAGTAATAAGTGCACCAAAATTGGTCAATGTCAGCAGCTAGTAGCACTGCTTAAATCAAAGGATGGGTAACTCCAAGAGATTTCAGTTGGCTACAGTAAAGAGATATTGAGTGACTGAACAGTAATGGCTTAGCTTTTGTTGCTAAAAAGTGTAAATTATTTCTCCTGCTACAATATCTCTTTAAAGGAGAAAGTCATCCCTAATATGCCAAACAGTCCTCAAGGAAAGCTGAAACCATTTGGCACACGAGGTAAATAATAGGAGGGAGAGTTCTAAATTACAAAGTGCATTTCTTACTGTCCTTGTGGTGGCTTCAGTCTTGTTGAAAAATAACTTCATGCTTTTCCCAAATTGTGGGATCTCCAAAGTCATCAGTAGAGAGCAAGGTGCCAAGGATTCTGTTGTTCACATATTTAATGCTATACATCCAACTCTTCAGCAAGATGGCCACCACCTGGACTTTTGAATGCCTATTTTTAACACTTGTTTGTGTTCAAACAAAATACTTATTAGATTCAACGATATACTTACTGGTGTACAAAAGTACTAGGCTACCATACAGCAGGACTTCCACTGCCATAAGGTGTTAATTTATTTTTCAAATCAAGTATTTTTCTTCCCTTTTATATAACATTAAATTATCTCTGTATGAACTTTTGACATCACTACCACCTCTAAACAAAACAGGTGCAGTTTTCAGCCCAACTACAAGATTCTTGGTACTAGATCACATAGCAACAAATTATCCACAGTGTAAACTGATTCAATTTCTGTGCTTTGGATCAGGTTTGGAAACAGTTCAGAAGCTGTAAGATGACTTACTGGATTCCCTTTTTATTTGTTAGACTCTATTCTTGATGCTGACTTCTTAAATAAAAGTTGCACTAACCATGTTGATGGACATAAATTTCTTTTGGTCAAGCCTTAGAGATTTCACGACAGAGAAACCTATTTTGAAGTAGAAGTTGTCACTGTGAAGTCATTCCAATTCATTGAGTTATTAAGTCTGATTTCAGCTATTCTTGGTGTTTACAAGTCATTTTACTCACTGTCTTTCTGTTTTGTCATATTTGAATGTCAGTGTTCTGAAATGGCCCAGTTTCAGAGCTTGTAACAGCAGAAATGGTCTTTCCTTTGTCAGTAACCCTCATGTGTAAAGATTCACTGCTTGCTTAGAAACATGAGCTTTTACAAATTTCTTGATGTCGTTTAGAAAGATCTTTGTGCCCCAAAATCTGAAGGCTATTTACCTCAGATACAGCAAAAAGTTATGCAGATACGTGTGCATTGGTAAAATAGTCATTGCTACTCATACTTTCTGATTCAAATGGTCAAAACTCTGAGACACTAAATAAAATCTAATCATGTAACTCTTAGTATAGTGGTCAGTGGATGGAGTTGTCCGGACTGTACAGACCTTGTGAAACTACAAAACGCCAAGTGAACTTTGAGGAATGTTTGAAGTTGGAATTGGAGGTGGTGTGCCACCTACAAATAGAAGCTCTCTTCACTTTTCCATTCCACTTCTGTTTTAAAAATATTATTGTAAGTAGAATTTTATGTACGCTGTAAAGTTTGTGCATAGTTCCTTTATTAGCAGAGCATTAGATACCCTTTATAATAGGGCTAGAATTTCTTTCTAAACATGTTCCTTTAGATCCCTGGGTCATAAGTACTGTAAGTGAGAGCCCATCTTTTCAGCTGACAAGCGGTTATTAAAAAGCACCATTTAAGAGATACTGAAGTTAGGAAACTGAGTATGCTTCTAGATTCCACAGTATAGGCCTTTGTTTTAAATATTAATATTCACAATATCAAAAGGAATCATGGTATGCTGGCAAATCCTTATTTGCTGGGTTGCTGTGAGGTACTGAATGTGATTGTAAATTCACACATGCAAAATATGTTAGCTTTAGCCAAATAATTTCTTTAAGGAACAGAAAACTAAGAAGGTAGAGCATGTATTCTAGTTCACCGCACTTTTAAATAGAAAAGGGAACACTTAATCGTGCGTACATTAACCAGGCTGTTAAAATGGAAATGGTTCCTGCTAGTACATTTAACACAGGATGTGGACACCTGCTGCCAAGACTTTGTGTAAGCAAATGACCTCTGATTGAAAGAAATGAAGCAAGAAGATTGGTCTTTACTTTTTTTTAAGGTTGGTAGCGTTCCTGTCTTCAGTGTCTAATCATTTGTTTTAACATTAGATTGTATCATTTTATTAACTTGGTTTTACTTCTCTTCAGGGGGAATCTCTGCAATATGAAGCCAGGTGAATTTTGATCTGTTTAACTATATTAACTTCAAGTCTCTGGTCATGTGATGAATTCGGGACAAGAAGTCAAAGGAAGAAAGCTCTACTTACCCTAGCAAGTTCCATACAGCCAGTATAGAAGGCTCTGATCCTGCAATGGGATCTATGCATTTACCTTATGCTAGTGTGGAGCTCCATTCACTTCAGTGGGACTCTTCAGAGAGCCCTGTGCAGGTGCAAAGCCTAAAACAATTACAATGCAATAGTCTTACACTATAATCCAGTTTGCGAGAAGAAGTGTTATGAGGGAGGATTATAATGGTGAGTAAGGTAGGTAAGAAACATTTGAAAAGGCCTGCTGAAAGAGGCTGTGTAATAAAGATGGAAGGGTGCTTCTCCTTCATGTGGTGTTCTTTCTAGGTGTGGGATGTTTGAAGGAAGGATTCTATAAGGAAATTCTGGACGATGCACATTGCTACAGTTGCACACAACTTGTCTAGGTAATTAAGGTGTGCTCTTAGGGTTTATCATAGCTTTACGTTTTTGGAGTCTACTTACCCAGTAGACTGGAAGGACTAATAACACAGGCATGAGTAGGTGGAATGTCCCTCAGGCCTGACTTGTGTTAGGACAAGAACGTACAATTCTCATTTCCACGGCTAACCCATTAATTACCTTCAAAATTGCCTTCTCTGAAAAATGAGGCAGCTAATAATGTTTGCCCTCATGTTGTGCTGCTTCAATTCTCAGAAGTGGGGAAGAAATGGTAGCCTGATTGTAAAGATGGACTGAGTACAGAGATGTGAAGCCATTTGCCTCAGGCATTCCAATCTAGTGTATATAACATGGATTTACCATCTCAAAATTTAGTCTATTCCAGGTTCTGCTACAAATTTCACATCTAATCTTTGCAAAGTCCCTTAAGCCCTGTTCCATTGTCCAGTGATGGTAAAGTTCTTGCACATGTTTCTCCCAACCCCAGGGCTATTTTATGAGGAATGCCAGGATCTCTGATGAGAAGCTGCAGCCTTCTTTTTATTCAAGTCATGACAATTTCATGATATTCTGTTATTCTCAGCCTTGACTACAGGCCCATGCAAGAAGCTATATTAAAACCCACTGATATTTCAAATTCTGTAGCATAAATTTGATGTTAGTGGGCAGCAAAAGGGACACAGCATTAGACACTAAACATTTCAGAAAAAGCCATTTTAATTTCAATCTCAAATTAAATTCTAATTGACAGCGAGACTTAAGCTGGCAACATTGAAAGCATTTTTATTAGTGGAATTCCAAGTGTGAAACATAATTTGCCGTTAAATGGGGCTGTGGTTGTAACCTATGAGTAGGCTTCCACCTTCCTGTAATAAACTAGACCCAGGAATAACTGCTGTAATAACCCAGGCATTTACCACTTGAGTTAAAGGTCTGTTAGCTGTCACTTGTTAGTGCGTCTTTCTTTTCTGACCTGCAAATAACCAGCCAATAGAGAGCACCATGCCTCATGCACAGCCAGTTCCTGAATATGCTTCTATTGAAATTGGTGTGAGCTGGATTGGGCCCCAAAGTATTTTCATGAAAAAAATCAATAATTTTGTTTAACTAGCCCTCTTAAATGTAGCTAACACACAAGCGTTCAGTGAGCTGTAACTACATGGAAGGTTTAAAGAGACTTTAACAAGATATTTTTGGGTTAGTGGGAGACAAGCACTGGGTAGAAGTCAATTTCAAATGCAGAGAATGCTTAACTTATGACTCCTAATTTTGATTTTTCTTAAAAGCTTTCTGAAATTTTTCTACCTCCAGAGTAAATCTTCAGCTAAACTTAATTTTCCAAGTTAAATTTGGAAGGGTGGTAAAACAAAGCTCTCTAATGAACGTTGGTTGTAATCTGAACTAGCGAGAGGCTATTGCCTTTCTGTAATATCTGAATTTTCTGCCTTTCACCCTCTGCTACTGCCTGTTCCATAAAGTGGTAGGGGGAGTCCACTAAGGGAGTCTTGTACACGGGTGCTTACTGGAAAACCTCCAGGAGGGAGATGGGGTAAGTGTTGGACTGAAGGATGATTTTTCAGTCTTTTTCTGCTGGGTGACCTTATTTGACAAGTAGTTGTCCTAATTCTTTCAGATGTATTTATCCTAGGCCCTGTTTGTACTATTTTCCTTTTGCAGTGATGGAGCTACATTGTAAGAACCAGTTAAGTCACATGGGCGCAAGCCACATTCTGCACTGGTGTAGTGTCTACATTAGTGGTTTGCCCTGGTATTAATTACTTTGACATAGATTTCCCTGATGCAGACGCTCCCCCTACTGGAGTAAACCTGCCAGTAAGAACAAATCCTTGTCAGCTGCCTATTTTAATATTTACTTCAAAAATTTGCAAATGATACCAAATTGGGAGGAGCTGCTAATATGAGCCAGGGCAGAAACATAGTAGAAAGGATATAAGAAGTGAGAAAGGGTGGTAGAAAAGAACAATTGGCTAGATTCAACCTTTATATTGGGAAATACCACCACATATGAAGTCCTATTGAGTTCAGTAGGGCAGTACGCACACAGGTGTTCATCGACGACAGTAAAGATCACCCACAATCTAGCTCAGTAACACTGAGTGGGGGAGGGTGGTTGTGGTGGGAGGGCCTGTGGGCTACTCTAGTTAGCGAGTAGGGGGAAAATTCTAAACATCAGTAAAGCACAAAAGGGAAGCGATGATTGTAATGAGACTTCAGTTTACAGTGTGAGGAGCAAAAAAAAATAAAAAATAGCCAATGCAGTTTGGGGCTGCGTATACAGAATCAACCAGTTACAGACAAGGAGACAATAGTTTGGCCACAGCAGTGTTTCCTGAAATGTGCATGCCCTCCAGGGGTGGAGGAGCAGGAAGGGCTTGTTGGGGTGAGCAGACAGCTGTTCTCCATTCTCTGTTTTCATGCTGAAAGAATAACCTCTAGCAATAGTGGCTGCAGAAAGAACCTTGAAAACGGGACCCATGTGTAACTAGTGTAGTAATGTCTGCAGGAGTTTATGGAGAGCCTGAAATGATAGTGCTGAGGTGTGAACTGCCCCATTCACTGCCTAATTGCCAATGATGATATTGTAGAGGTCAGTGTTAGCTATTGTACATACTTTCAGGAAAGAGGTAGTAATATGGGGAGGCCAGGCCTTTAACATCATATGCTGGGGCCCAAAGTGGCTAGGATTGTTCCCTCTTCCAGAAAGGAAGGAATGGGCTTAGTTTTTAAAAGTGAGGGAAGCACTGCTCAAAAGGGGTGGCCAAGGGCTTGTCTTTGCTGTGGAGTTATTTATCCTCCAGTTAACTCTTCATTTAGCCTAGCTTGAGTGAGAGCAGTCACACAGCAAAATAATGCTGCAGCTCTGCAAGTGCAATTGGATTAACAGCAGGGAGTAGACATGTCCCCTCTGCATTACTAGCCTGAGTGTCAGCTGCACTCAAGCTCCCATCCTGCCCCTCACCACAAGTCAGCCACTTTGGAATTTAAGTGATGCTTTAACCAGAGTTAGAGAGTTTTGTGTGTGAATGGGAGTTGGGTTGGAGACAACACTTGAGGTAGACCTTGAGCTAACATAGTAGTGAAGGCAAAGCTTTAAAGGGGAATATAAATCTACATATATTAAAAGAGTATATTTAGGGCAGCTGGTATAATTTAAGAGCATTAGGATGAAATTAAGCATGGGGACAATTAAGATGAATATCAAGAATCTTTATTAGACTAGAATATTTTTCCCTGCTAACTGGTGAAAGTTCAACCACAGTATGTTTAAAATGAGCAGACAAAATCTTAGAAGCTGTACTATGAGGAGTTGAACTAGCTGACCCAGCAGGCGTCTCCCTACCCCTGCCCCTGCTTTGCTCGCTGCTTGTATGTCTGAATGATTAGCAGGGAAACTAGTTAGAAAAAACCCATAAGGGGTCTTGGTGATATGAAAAGGTGTGAAGTCATCACTGGAAGACATAATGTATTCTCTTAAAATAGGTATGGGACAGTTGTCTGAAAACTTAGATATCTAGGTTGAATATTGATTTATCACAGCTCTTACAATTCGTTTTGAAAGATGCACTTCCTGAGTTGAGCCTTAATCTTCTTACTAACCCCTTAACCCTCTGCTCCAGAGTATTTGAAATTGCTATGCTCCTCAGTGGGGATTATGCATTTTAATCTCTTGTATGATATATAAAATATGTATACACACATACTGTGTCTCATAATTGAGATTAATTTTTAATTCCAAACAAGCTTTTTACTAAACTAACAAGGCTCCATTTAAAGGGATCAGAAACTAGAGGTGAATGTGGTCTAGGGGAATATTAAAGGACTTAATTCACCTTTTTTATTTAAAATGGGCTGGTGCTTTTCATCAGGAAAACCCTCCTGTATTTAAATAGGCTTCATTAAAAAAAAATATCACTTAGAAACCGTTTATCCCTGTTGCCCATTTTATAGTGAAGCAGATTAGGCATGGAGTAAAATACCAGGACTTGCCTGAGCACATGAAGGCAAAACTCTTCTCCACAATCATATGGATTTTGCAGCGAGGTAAAGCTTGGTGCTAAATTCATTCTGTATGTGTTTATGTAGTATGTCTACTGCAGAGTGGAGAACGTGAAGCAGTATAAGCGCTCCCGGGCTTGGCTGGCCCTTGCATGCTGTTTGGAGACACGTATGTAAGAACCAATTCTACTCGTCCGGAGCAAATTCTGAAGCCTGCCCAAAGCAGACAGGAGTTCAGTTGTATGTGGGCAGACAAAACGGTAGAGTTCTCTGCTAAACTGATCTTTAAGGTTGAAATTTGTGGCTAAAGAGGGAGGATGGGATGATTTTGTGGCTAAGGCAAGAGTATGGTACTCAGCCCAGGGTTCTAATTCCGGCTCTGCCTCAGACTTCATGTGGGACATGGGCCAGATCATTTGAAGTCTGACCCAACTCCCATTGAAGACCGTGGGAAGGCTCCATTGATTTAAATGGTAATTAAATCAGGTCCTTAATTGATGGGCTTCCAGTTTCTTATCTGTAAAATTGGGATACACCTGATTCGTGTGTTGTGGTGCTAAATTCATTGTGATGGTGCACTCAGATGCTGCAGTGATTAGTGTCGCAGAGGAGACTTTAACAAATAAATGCCATCTCAGACCAGGAATTAGTTTTCTGTATAAATGAATTTAAACTTGAACAGCGTTATAGACTGATATTATGGTGAAGTGTTACTGCATTTCTCCCAATTGAAGTCAGTTCTCGAATGCGGGTAGGTCCTAAATCCATTCTACGGTATCTAGGCGAGAGTTTTCCACCCCTATTCCAGAGCTCTCATTGTCTTCAGTTGGAGCTGCGGGTGCTCAGTGCCTCTGAAAATCAGGTCACGCTTATTTAGTTGCATTTGGGTGTCAAGCTGGAGGCATCTACATGTCAACTTTGCCCTGAGGGTATGTCTACACTACAGGATTAGTCTGATTTTACATAAACCAGTTTTGTAAAACAGATTGTATAAAGTCGTGTGCATGCAGTCACACTAAGCACATTAAATCGGTGGTGTGCGTCCATGTACCGAGGCTAGCGTCGATTTCTGGAGAGTTGCACTGTGGGTAGCTATCCCATAGTTCTCACAGTCTCCTCCGCCCATTGCAATTCTGGGTTGAGATCCCAATGCATGATGGGTGCAAAAACAGTGTCGCGGGTGATTCTGGGTAAATGTCGTCACTCAATCCTTCCTCCGTGAAAGCAATGGCAGACAATCATTTCGCGCCCTTTTTCCTTGGATTGGCACCTGACACGCCATAGCATGGCAACCATGGAGCCTGTTTTGCCTTTGTCATTGTCACCGTATATTACTGGATCTGTTGACAGAGGCGGTAATGCAGTACTACACAGCAGCATTCATTGCCTTTGCAAGGTAGCAGAGATGGTTACCATCCCTATTGCACCGTCTGCCATTGTAAACTGGCGATGAGATGACAGTTATCAATCATTTGTACCATTTGCAATCGGAATTGGTGATGAAGGTTATCAATCATTTTGTACATGTGCTGCTGCCATGGGTGCCCTGGCTGGCCTCGCTGAGGTCAGCCAGGGTGCATGGACAAAAATGGGAATGACTCCCGGATCATTCCCTGCTTTATGTTTTGTCTAAAAATAGGTCAGTCCTGCCTAGAATATGGGCAAGTCTACTAGAAACCAGAGAGCAGCTGCTCCGGTCAGAGCCCCAGAGATCCCGCAGAAATGATCAGCTGCATGCCATTCTAGGGGGTGCCCCTGCACAACCCCACTCATTGCTTCTGTCTCCCACACCCTCCTGGGCTACCATTGCATGTGTCCCCCCATTTGTGTGATGAAGTAATAGAATGCAGGAATAAGAAACACTGACTTTTAGCTAGTAAAAT